>NC_053432.1:64080989-64380989 GCF_007990345.1 Gossypium hirsutum | reverse complement strand
TTGCAAGAATTCATTGAACCATTGACCTATTACTCTAAAAAAGACATTTTTCGCCTCATTCTCGGACATCTGCAGAACTGACAAACTATGACTTGCTCATTGTTTAAGAGCCGAGACATTACTTTCGACTTCATTGGTAACAACACAGTTAGATTCAACCTACATCTTTATATCTATAAGGAAACAAGGTCAAATTGGATCAAAAGCATCACACTATCACAAGTTATAAGTGGCATGTAATTTTTAGACTCCAAACACACTACGTTTAGTCTTAGAATCTACTAAATCGTAGCTCTGATATCAATAAATGTAACACTTTTCATTTAACTTGGTTGTCGGATCTGAGCTACGAGATGTTACTACACATACCAGAACATTCAGAAACAAATTTCAATCTCAAATCATTGCCTTTATATACAAATTAATAATTATTTATAAATACGAGACTAAATTAAACTTTTAACTACAATCATTTAGATACAAGCATAAATGTGGACCAATCTAAAAAATTTCAAAACTTTAAAATAGGTATCAAAATTGAGGAAATAATTATCGATATTTTTGCAACAAGTATTAATACAAAAAACATTATCAATACCATTTTGACAATCTACCAATTTTAGGTATCGATATTTTAGAAAGAATTATCGATACTTATTATGAGTATCGATGCTAAATTTGGAAGTTTTGAATCAAAATCATTTTATCGGTACCTTTTTGTAGGTATCGATTTTGGGAGAAAATTATCTATACCTTGATCCTTAATATCGATGTTTTTTCCTAGCTAGTCAAAAAGTTATAAGTTTAAAATCACAATTCATGCTCAAATTAAAGTACCATGTCTTAAGTAACCCAAAATACATTAGTCTAGCATCAATACCACTTTAAACCCTACAAGAACCATAGTTCAAACATGCTCAAGGTACTTCCATTTCTATACTAACTATAATTTTTTCACTTAAACAAATGTTTCATATATATATATATAAGTCATGTACCAATTCAAAACATGCCATACAAACATATCCTAAATAACTAACCAATATGCCTTAATGACAGCATCACAAACCAAGAATTTCAGATCATTCAACTTATTCACACGACAACATCATTTATCTATACATTCATCATGCCAATCCATTTCAAGATGTATTATAACACATCAATAAAAGTATGTTCAACAACTAAGGCATATATGCATAAACAATATTCAACTAACCAAAAAAACATCACCATTCTTCCACATTACACTTATAATATATCAAAATGAGCAAGTTCAAAAGTTTAAATCTTAAACACATAAAAAAAATTTACCCCTATTACATGCTACTTATAATCGGGCCAAAATGAAACAAAAGTCTACTGAAAATGACGCTGGATAGTGTGAGCCTTGGAAGTGATCCGATAGCCAAGTTCCGAGAAGATACAACTACATGAAACAAAAAATGAAACGGGGTAAGCATTAACATACTTAGTAAGTTCATAGGTATTTAAACAATATTTTTACCTCAATTCACAATTAAGTAAACAAATATAACTAATTTATAATACAATTTTCTATCAAGACATTTACAACAACAAGGTGAGCATTTCATGTATCAATCGTAAAATCTCTCATTTATTCAATACGATACATTTTCATATCATTCAATAGGAGATATATAACATGAATCATATTAACAAATTGATCATATCAATACATATTCTCAATCATATACCATTTTAAACAATGATTCCAATGAACTAAAATAATAAGATACAAATACTCAGGTAACTACACCACACCAAATAGCTCAATAAAGAATTAACTACACCACATCGAGGCATCGTAGTGCAAAGCCTGTAGGCATAATATCGTATCATGTAATATATCATCCCTCCACCATACCAAACATCTCAATAGAGCAATAACTACACCACATCAAGGTTTTCGTAGAGACAAAGCTTGGTAATCCATAACAAATACAAGATTTCAACATAAATTTTGATATCTCCGCTAAATTTTTTGCTCCACATCATCTTTTACACATATCCCACACTAGCGCGATATCAACCCTATTGGCATGTCAATTGTAACAATCTTACATTCATCCGGCTCTATTAACATATCAGGACTATACTTTACAATTCAATCCATTTCTCACCTTTTTATACTATTATGTAACCATTTCAAATATACATTCAAACATAATCAATTTGCAATTCAATCACAAAATATATATATAATCACATAATTATACCGTATGAACTTACCAAGTGAAAACAACAATAGAAGAAAGATCAAGGATTAATCCACAATATTTCCTTTTCCTCGGTTATTTACCGGTTGGTTCGATTCTTAATCTATATAATGATTCATTTCACATTATCAATTCCAAACAATTCAATTAATCTCATGTCATATATGTAACATCTTTTACTTTGATAAGCCATAAAAGAAACATGTTTTTAATCCCATTCTTGATTACAATTTTGGATGATTTATTATATGAATTAGTGAATTTGATGCTCCTAATATTTTAAATTCATGTTTCTATACTTAGGTGAGCATAAGGGAGCAAAAAGAGCGAAAAATGAGCCAAAATCAGGCAAAAAGAACTATTTCTAGGACCACACGGCCTGGGCATTTCCACACGGGCTGGCTACACGCCCCTGTGAGCCACACGGGCTGGCCACACGCTCATGTACCAGTCCGTGCCGATTTCACACATTGCTTCCCTGTTACGCTGAAAAACTTAATTTTTAGGGTTTCTGAGCATTCTAAAATCTATAAATACACACTAGAAGAGGACCTAAAGGGGACACGCAGAGTAGAACGCAGAAAAGACTCAAAGAATGCCGACGGACTCAACTTAGAAGCAGGATCTCCTTCAAGACTGGAGATCTCCATTCAATTTCTTAGAAGTTTTTGGGTTTCTTTATGTTTTGTTGTTTTCCTATTTTTGAGATGTTTTCCTTTCCAAGTATGAACTAAATTCCCTAAATACCTAGGGAAGATGAAACTTATGACAGATCTTATTATTTGATTTTTCTGAATTACATGATAAATATTTATTCTTGATCTCAATTATGTTTACTTATCTTCATGTTTAATGTTTTCAGGATATTAATTCATGATTGATTTGTTTATTCAGTGGAGTAAAAGTCCCTGTTTAAGAGTAGATCTGGCATAATTGAGTGGAGTTGCATGCAATCCTAGAAATAGGACGACATAAATCTACCGGATTAGAGTCAAATCTTATAAGGGAATCCATAGATCGAGTTAATGCACGATACGGGTTTTAATTAGAAAGAGATTTTTAATTAATTAACCTAGAGTCAGTTATTTTTACGCTCAAAAGAGATATTAATGTAATTTAGGGACTTCTACGGATCAAGTCAAATGAATAAATCATTTAATTTAGATTTAGAATAATAAGTGAAGTCTAGGTGGATTCTTTCCTAGGTATTGTCTTTCTTATAAGTTTTCTTCGATTATTTTTCCAATTCGCTCTCTGTCGCTTAGTAATTAGTTTAGTTAAAATTAGATTTTAAAACAAATCCTTCAATTTATAGGCTAGATAATAAAAAGATAGTAATTACTAGTACTTTTAGTCCTTGTGGATATGATATTCTCGACTCACTGTAGTTATACTACCATTCGATAGGTGAGCTTCCCTTTGTCGTATTTTAGTTAGTTCGTGACATCATCAAGTTTTTGGTGCTGTTACTAGGGGCTAAAATATTAGGAACACTTAATTTTTATTACTTTAGCCATTTTTTATTTTTATTGCATTTTATTTTTGTTTTTACTTTAATTTACTAACTTTTCTTTTATTTGCTTCTAGCAGGTTCCTTTAGTTTATGACTAGAAGAAACCCGTCAGGACCTCTAGTATTTGACAGTAAGATCGAAAGTACAGCTCGTAGAAATCGTAGAGAAGCAAAGCAAAGTCGAAAAAGAATAGAAGAGCAAGATGATAGTATTATTAATACTGAGGAGATGACAGAAAATCATAATAATCAGCTACCTCCTGTGGTTGCTGTAAATCCTATAAATCTGAATTCTGCTTCTCGTACTATGTACGATTATGCCAAACCCAATTTAACTGGACTGAATCGAGTATTGTTAGACCTGCTGTTGCTATAAATAATTTTAAACTGAAACCTAACACTATTCAAATGATTCAACAGTTTGTTCAGTTTGATGGTTTGCAGGACAAAAACCCAAATACTTATTTGGCTAATTTCTTAGAATTCTGCTACACTTTCAAGATAAATGGCGTTTCTGATAATGCCATTTGGCTACGGTTGTTTCTGTTCTTATTAAGAAATAAAACTAAACAGTAGTTGAACTCCCTACCATGAGGATCTATTACTAAATGAGAACAAATGACGAAAAAATTCTTGTTGAAGTACTTTCCACCGGCCAAGATAGCCAAGCTAAGGAATGATATCTCCTCCTTTGTACAAATGGATTTAGAAACCCTATATGATGCATGGGAGAGGTATAAGGACTTATTGAGAAGGTGCCCTCACCATGGGTTACCTCTATGGCTACAGGTTAAAATTTTTTACAACGGTTTGAAGCCCTCAACTAAATAATTGATCGATACATCTGCCGGTGGGACTCTGAATAATAAAACACCTGATGAGGCTTATGAATTTATAGAGAAGATGTCACTGAATAAGTATCAGTGGCAAGTCATAAGAACAAAGCCATAAAAAACAGTTAATGTTTTTAACGTAGACGCGGTCACCATGTTAACAAACCAGGTAGAGCTTTTAAGTAAGAAAATTGATGGTTTATATGGTACTACGTAGATACATCTGGTGATACAGTGTGATACAAATGAAGGAGGGATGAATAATCCAGAATACTTAGCCTACAACCCTAGCACAACGAACGAACAAGTCAACTATATAGGTAACAATTCTAGACCTCAGAATAATCTCTATAGTAATACTTACAATGTAGGTTAGAGGAACCATCCCAACTTCTCTTGGGGTGGTCAAGGAAACCAGAGACCACAACCTCCTGCAGGCTTTCAACAACCACCTTACCAGCAGGAAAAGAAACTGAACCTTGAGAAGAAGTTGAAAAAGTTTATTTCGGTGTCAAAAACTCACTTCTAAAACACTGAAACAACACCTAAAAATCAGCAAGCGTCAATTCAAGGGATCGAGAATCAAATAGGCTAGTTGGCTAAGATGATTTTAGAAAGACCACAAGGTAGCTTGCTAAGTAATATCGATACTAACCCAAGAGAACAACTTCATGTAATCACTGTAAGAGATGAATAAAGGGTTAGTAGAACATGAACCAGAACCGAGGCAAGAAATTGTCGTAAGTAAAGGTAAGGTTGAGGTTAGCCACAGTGAACAGAAACTGGTAAGCAAAGAATATAAACCTCGTGTGTCATATCCCAATGCAACGAAGAAAGACCATACCAATGAGTAATTTGGTAAATTTCTTAAACTCTTGAAAAAGTTACATGTTAACTACAAACTCTTCGTGAGAAACAACTATATGCGAAGTTCAGCAAGTGTAAGTTCTGGCTTCGAGAAGTAACATTTTGGGACATGTAGTTTCTGCTGAGGGGATACGAGTCGATCCTCGTAAGATTGAGGCGGTGTTGAATTACAAACAACTGAAGAATGTGTCTGAGATCCGTAGCTTTCTAGGGTTGACGGGTTATTATCGGTATTTTGTAGAAGGGTTCTCCTTGATCATAACTCCGTTGACTAAGCTTTTGTGTAAGAGAGTTTCTTTTGTATAGAGTGATGTGCAGTAAGAGAGCTTTGAAAAGCTCAAGACTGTACTAACTGAGGCCCATGTTCTGATACAACCGGAGTCTGGAAAGGAGTTCACCGTTTATAGTGATGCATCACACGTTGATTTGGCTTATGTATTAATATAGGAAGGTAAGGTGGTTGTGTATGTATCTCGTCAGCTGAAGACACATGAGGCAAATTACCCAACGTATGATTTGGAGTTGGCCGCAGTGGTTTTTGCACTGAAAATCTGGAGGCATTATCTATATAATGAGAAGTGTATCATCTACACTGATCACAAAAGCCTCAAGTATCTCCTCACTCAGAAGGAGTTGAATCTTAGGCAGCGTAGATGGGTTGAGCTGCTTAAGGATTATGATTGTACCATTGAGTACCATCCTGGCAAGGTTAACATGGTGGCTGATACGTTGAGATGTAGGGCTATGACCGATTTGATAGTAATGTTCACTCGACATAGCCTATTCGACGATGGGAGTCTGTTGGTTGAACTTCAGGTGAAACTGATATGGATCAAGCAGATCAGAAGTAAACAGATGGGGGATAAGTCTCTTGAGTTGCGTTTCTGTCAGGTTGAGAATGGTGACACTTCTAATTTTGGGATAAACAATGATGGGGTACTTTGTTTTCACGGTCAGATTTGTGTACCGAATGATGAGGATTTAAGGTAATAGATTCTGAGGAAAGCGCATAGTAGTCCCTATACTATACGTCTCGATGGGAATAAGATGTATCGAGATCTCTATGAGTTGTATTGGTGGCCAGTGTTGAAGCTTGAGGTTACTAACTTCGTTGCTCGTTGTTTAACTTGCCAGCAAGTTAAGGCTGAGCATCAGTTGCCTTCGGGGTTGCTGCAGCCGATTAAGATACCGTTATAAAAATAGGAGCAAGTAACGATGGACTTTGTTAGTGGGTTGCCTCTAACACCCACTAAGAAGAATTTTGTCTGGATTTTCATGGATCGATTGACCAAGTCTGATCATTTCATACCGGTTTGTATTGATTATTCTCTTCAGAAGTTGGCGAAGCTCTACATATCGGGATCTGCGCTTTACGTCTCAATTCTGGAGAAAGCTACATGAGGCTCTGGGTTCAAAGCTGGATTTCAGTGCTGCTTTCCATCCTCAGACAGATGGCCAATCTGGAAAGGTGATCCAGATACTAGAAGATATGTTAAGGAGCTGTGTGATTGATTTTCGAGGTAGTTGGGAGGAGTTCTTGCTGTTAGCCGAGTTCGCTTACAATAACAGCTTCCAGTTTAGCATCTAGATGGCACCTTACGATACACTGTATGGTCGTAAGTGTCGCACTTCTTTATATTGGGCTAAGTTGAGTGAGCGACGTGTTTTGGGTCCTGAGTTGGTTTTCGAGACGAAAGATAAGGTTCGACTGATTAGGGATCGACTGAAGGCAGTTTCTGACAGGCAGAAGTTTTATGCTTATCTGAAGAGACGTGAGATTGAGTATTCTATGGGGGACTTCATGTTTCTAAAAGTCTCGCCATGGAATAAGGTTCTGAGATTTGGACGCAATGGCAAGTTGAACCCTAGGTTTATTGGGCTGTACCAGATTCTGAAGTGAGTGGGACCGGTCGCTTATCAGTTAGAGCTACCTCGGAGTTGGATTGCAATCATGATGTGTTCCACATCTCAATATTGAGGCACTACTACTCTGATCCCACACATATTGTTCCGGTTGAGAAGATTAAGGTTAGGCCAGACTTGACATTCGAGGAGGAGTCGGTTCAAATTCTAGAGCAGGACATAAAGGTTTTGAGAAGGAAGTCTATTCCACTAGTTAAGGTTCTGTGGCAAAATCATAGTCTAAGGAGGTCACGTGAGAGCCTGAGAATGCGATGCGGCAGCAGTATCCTTGTCTTTTCTGATCAGGTAAATTTCGAAGACTAAATTTTCTTTTAGGTGGGTAAAGTTGTAACGCCCCAAAAATTTATTTTTTGGCTTTTGTAAATTTTGATACAAAATATCTGTCTACTTCGGTGGTTAAGTGTTCTGGGTGTGTGTGAGAGGTTCAAAGTTCAAACCTTGCATTTGGAAAATTTTGGTTATTTTTGAAAATAAGCCCTAATTGTATTCAATGGGCTTATATTAATTCTTTGTACTTTCACATCAAAATGGGCTTGCTGGTCTGGTGGTTAAGATGTGTGTTGGTGTGTTGGAGGTCTTGTTCTTGTGTTCGAATCCCTGCGCGAGCAAGGATGTCATTTTTGCTCGTTGACTGAGAGAGTTTTGGTCAAATTGAAATTCTGGGTAGTGGGTTGAGTGGAGAGATTTTAGGGATATGGGGAGTTGGGAATTATCTTGATTAATTTCTTTTTTTTGCAAAATTCCGGCCTCTTTTCCCAAAAATTCTGACGTTAAGCAAAATTCCCTTTTCTTCTCTACCGTTTTTCCCTTTCCTCCATCTTGCCGAAACTTTGCTCTTTCTTTAACTTTTCTCTTATTTCGCTCTTTTCCTTTCGTTCCCTTGTGCATCATGGGCTACACGTTTTGGTAAGTAAGTTTTGTGCTTTGTAAGTTGTAAATACTAAGTGTTAATTTAGGGTTATTGACGTTTTTGGCAGTAACATATTGTGAGAATCGAGAGTCTTCCCGTACTGATTTGTAATCGACTGATTTGAGGTGTTGGGAGTAACACCCTTGACCCTTATCCGTCACCAGAATAGAGTTATAAAGAATTACTGGATATTACAATTAATCACATACATTTATGCAATCATTATCGTAAACTATTCACAAACATTCACATTTATCCCTTACAAGGTAATATGAAACCTTAAAACATGTATAAGGGTGGTTTGGGAATAAACCAATCATATATAAAAGCTTCCAGACACTTAGAAAAATTATGCCATCACAGGTCACACACCCGTGTGAACAGGCCGTGTAACTCACACAGTTATCAAGCACGCCCGTGTCATAGGCTGTGTAAAAATAGGACATACATACTGACTTGTACCACACGACTAGAGACATGCCCTTGTGCTTTGGCCGTGGGCGAAACTAACTTGGGTCACACGGCTAACCACATGCCTATGTGTCTAGCCTGTGTACCATTCGAAATGGCACACATGCCTATATGCCAAGGCTGTGTGCCTTACACGGCCACCAGACACGACTGTGTGTCTAGGCCACGCTCAAGATTGACTTTTAATTGTAAGACTACCTAGGGGACACACGGCCATGTAATATGACCGTGGCCGTGTCTCGCACACGGCTGAGACACATGCCGATGTCTCTGCTCATCTGAACAAAAATAGGTCATTTGCAAAGCCAATTTACCACCCTAATCTCAAGCACACAAAGCAACAAAAATAGCATCATTTCAATACACTTATAGGCAGCCAAATTCACCAAAACATACACATATCATGCCATCTAAACACAACCATTTCAGCATCACATAAACAAGCCACACATAAGACATCAAATACATCACATTTTTAACCTTTCAAGCACATATCATAAGCCAACTTAAATGGCTAAAACATAGCAACATTTACAACCAAAAGTAAGCCAAATCTCATGGCTATAATCTTAACACAAAAAATATCATATACTCACTATCCTATACATGCCATATACCAAATATATACAAATGTCCCAAAAGTACCAACAAGTAGTTGATAGTGTGATGATGGTTCCCGATGATCCCGATGTTTGAGCTAGCTTCGATGATCTATAAAACATGGAAAGAAACACAAAGTAAGCTTTAAAAGCTTAGTAAGACATATACAAATAAACTTATCACATATCACAATTATAAACCAATTCATTCATATGAATCACGGCATAACACAATAGCAAGTTCATATATCTCATTTAGCTCAATTGGTCATAATCGCTTACTTATAAGTACATCACATTTCCATGTAGTTTACATATCAAAAGATCATATTCATACTTACCTTTCATTGCCAAATTCCATATATAGTTCATATGTACCTGAATCGGATATACATTCACATAGTTATTCATTTCTCGGGATACACGTTGAATCGTACGAAATCAAATAGGATACGCGGATAGTTCAGAAAGCTCGTACAATGTCAACGTCCCAGATGTGGTCTTACATGTAATCAAATATCGATGCCACTGTCCCAGACAAGGTCTTACACGAAATCAAATACGATGTCGATGTCCCAAACATGGTCTTACACGTAATTCTCAAATCGATGCCAGTGTCCCAGACGTGGTCTTACACGAAATCACATATCGAAATCCTATGTCATGACATATGTATCCTAACTATTCCTATGGTTTGTACGGGACTTTTCGGACGTCGTCACATTATCGGAAATTTTTCGGATTTTTTATATTCAACTCAAATAGCCATTCATCAATATTCATTAACATATAAGTAGTAATAATTCAATTCAAACACATTTATTTGTATATCGACTTACCTCATACTTATTCGAACGGATGAAATCGGCTAATCAACGACTTTCGACTTTCCCCGATCTAATTCCGTTTTCTTTGGTTCTTAATCTAATAAATTCAAATTTAACTCTTTTATTCAATAAATCATTCAATTAAATCCATATACACATATTTAGGGTATTTTACAAATTAGTTCTCATATTTTCACATTTTAACACTTTAGTACCTAATTCATAAAATCACAAAATACATATAATTTCATATTGCACATGTTAGGATGAATTTTCCTTTAACCCATATAAGCCTATATATTTCATTTATTTCACATTTTTGTCCCTCAAAATCTCATTTTCACAATTTAGCCCATAATAATCAAATTCATCAAAAATCCCAATACAAAACATATTTATCTATCATCAAGCTTCCATATTTCATCAATTAATATTACTAATCTCACAAAATCAATAATGGCATAACTCAAAATCATCATCAAATTCTGAAATTGAGGCATGGGCTTAATAGAACACAAAGCAACAATCACAAAAACATAGAAGTTATCAAAAACGGATCAAAAATCACATACCTAATGGATCTTCAAAGTGCCGAATGTTTTTATGCTTCAAAACCTAATTTTATTCTTCAATTTAGGTGGCCACTAAGATGAATGAATCAAATTTTGTCTTTTGTTTTCTTAAATTATTAACTAATTTACACATTTACTAAATTAACCTTGTTTCATAACATTAAAATTCCACTAACATTAGAAATTTGTGGCCATTCATTATTCCAATGGTCAAATATAAATATAAGGACCTCACATTAAATAAGTCATACCAACTAGACACTTGTATCAATAGCATACAACTTTTGGATTTTCTGCGATTACGTCCTTTTTCTAAATTAAGCACACAAATGATCAAATTTTTATACGAAACTTTCACACATATTAATTAACATATTATAAGCACAAAAATTAATATTAAAATATTTTATGACTTGAATTTATGGTCTTGAAACCACTATTCCGACTAGGGTATAAACCGGGCTGTTACATTGGGGGTAAGTTTCATCGCTTTAAGGATGGGTATCCCAATTTGGGTTTGGTATTTAGTTCAATGATTAAGTGATTAATGTAGTGAAATTGGTCAATTATAGGTTCTAGAGTGTTCGGGGATTGTTTTAGTATCAATCAAAACTAGGTGTGTACCCGAAACGCAGAAAATGAGATTCGGTGAAAAGCCAAAAAAGCTTTCTATCGATGCCACACGGGCGTGTGGTCGCACGTATGGTAGGCAGTGTGATGGAACACGGGCGTGTGATCGATGAGCCAGGTTGTGCATGCATGACACGGTCGTGTGATGGCCAGGTAGGCTGTGTGCAATACACAGGCTACACTAATTTGGGCCGTGTAGGCCACATGGGCGTGTGATCCCACATGGGTGAGACCACATGGGCATGTGGGATTCTAGGCCAGATCGTGTGATCCGTATGGCCAAGGCCAATTTGGGCAATTTGGGCTGTGTGGACCATACGGACGTGTGGGCCCACACGAGCAGGCCACATGGACGTGTGAGCCCATTTTTTTGAAATATTCTGTAAGGTTGCACGGGTCGCCCTAGTTGACTGTGGACCTACTTTTGGGCCGGTAACTCTACTTAGACCTCTAATTATGTGATTTGATTGTAAGGTGTCTAACTGTACATGATATTTGTACTGAACGGAATGTATGTTCTGTTATTTATGGTATGTTGCATTGCATCGGGGTGGGTTGATGATGCTTGGAGGAAGTATCTGAAAGGCTCTTAAGCCTGTTATCTGGCAGCTCAGCTGTAACTTTCTGATTATCTGCCGTATTTCGATACAGTATGGTGTGTAGGAATGGGTGGTTGATTTAATCCCCACATGGTGTGTAGGGCTTGACGGAGATGGTGTGTAGAGGCTGGTGGGTAAGATTCTGATTTATTGTATCTGCATTCTGTATTTGATATTGGCTAAGGCCCTAATATAATTCTGAGGTTGTATCCGAATAGGCTAAGGCTTAAGTTGATTTTGTAATGGGCTTAGGCCCGGACTGTAAATGATTATTTTCTGATGTGTATCTGTATGTATGTTTACTGTGGGAATTACACATTGAGTTTAAGAGAACTCACTATTTTTCTGTTAATCTATATAGGTAATCCCCAGTCTTGGACGGATCGGTACGGTAGAGGACTCGATCGTGACTACCACTGTTTCGTACTGCTTTGACTCAATTTTTGAATTTACGCTACTTTGGGTATTTTTTGTGTAATTCTTGGACTTTGGACTGTTTTGGATTTAAAATTTGGATTTTTAACTGCTTTACGGTTTTAGAACGGTTAGACGACAAAACTCAATTTTGCTTAAAATAACGGTTTCTTTCAACACCAATGTTTTTTCAAAAATAAACGTTTTCAAAGCTTCCGCTAAAAGACACGATTTTAGACATAATGAAAAACATACGTTTACATCAAATTAAGATAAGAGCTAATTAACTGGAACGGTTTTAACTCGACAAACACGTTTTCGGATTCCATTCCATGTGGTATCTCCATATTCGACCATAACGTCTAGGCCGGGTTTGGGGTGTTACAGTGATTGTTTAAGTTCTGTTAATATGAGTAACGTTACGGTTCAAACTTCTTTGCAGGAATCTCCTAGGAAAAATGCGATAGAGCCACGATCTAGTCTTTATGACAAAAATAGAACAACTCATGAGAAACGAAGGCTTCAGATTGATGAACTAGACGAATGGTCGTCACATGTCAAGGAGAAACCAAGTATCAAAACCATCATTTTTATTTAAAAAAATTTAGGTTTAATGAAAATATGGGGGAATCGACTTTTGAAAATAAAACATGGAGTCGCCACCAATCATTTTTGTTTAGGTGTGATCGGGTCACCTAAGAATTGAGTTATTTTAATAAAACATTTTTTATTTACTAAAACAACGATTTTGGTCTACGAACTTTGAGAAAGCAGGTTTGGGAGTCAGTTACATATGAGGAAGGATTAGCACCCTCACTACGCCCAAAATTGGTACCAAATCGATTAAATACTGTCCTTATGTCTAAAATTAAAAATATTTTTGAAATGTGGTTCTTTTTTAATAATATTTGAATAACCTGAGTTGGTTGCCAAAAATCTTCTTGTTTCGACTTCCGAAAGTTTATAATTCGAAAATTACAAAAGGATGCCCAACTTATTTGGTTCAACGAAAAACTAAACCCAGCACAATAGGACACGATTCATCGAATTTCCAAACATTGAACATTGCCTTGCCTTAGAAAATACAAGTGAAATTCCGAAGGGATCTTCGATTGTTTTGAAAAAATGAAAAAGCGCAACCCAGCACGATAGGGCCCGATTCTCAAATCGCCAAACATTGAACATCGCCTTCGTTTTGAAAGGTTTTTAGTAAACATGAATGAAAACCTAAAGGAATATTCGATTGTTTTGAACAAACAATAAATCACAACCCAGCACGATAGGGCATGATTCCTGAATTGTCAAACACCGAGTATTGCCTTTATCTTAAAGGATTTTTAGAAGACATGAGTAAAATTTTGAAGGGATATTTGAACATTTTGAGCAAACGAGGAATTGCAACCCAACACGTTAGGGCACGATTCCACGAATTGCCAAATATCAAGCCTCGCCTTCGTTTTCAAGACTTTTTAGAAGACATGGATGAAATTTTGAAGGGACATTTGATTATTTTGAGCAAACGCGAATTTGCAATCCAGCACGTTAGGGCACGATTCTGCGAGTTGCCAAATATCAAATCTCGCCTTCGTTTTCAAGAAGTTTTAAGTAATTGTGAAACTAGCTTAAAAAGCATTAATTCGATTTGAAATAAGACGAAATTAATCATAAAATTTGGATTTTATAAAACCACATTTCAAAAATCAAGTGGAAAACGATGATATGGGATGATGGACACACATGAGATACAATCAACTAACAAACTAATAATTAAATATAGCTAACCTAAAAAATGCAACCCGATTACAATAATGCATGGAGAATAATTGATATAATAATACAATGACGAAAATGATAACAATCACACAAGAAAAGCAATACATACAATAATATGCCACGATAATGTACATAGCATGACATAGAATAACCAATGCAAGATATAAAAACAACATAGCAATTAGAAGCCAATGTGCTATAAAACGGTTTTAAAATAATAACGAATAAATGGACCCATATATATAGATTGACAAATTTGCATGAAAACTAGGGATAGCTATATGATTTTTGGAATAGATATTATAGAATAAAAATTTGAATCAAATTGCGTGTAAAATGTTCTAGACACAAATGCATTTAAAAAAATTGACAATGTACATAATAATTTCAATAATGTATATAATATGAAAGAATAATAAAGATATATGACAAGATATAATGCACTAAATAGATTTACAAAACATATATATATATATAAATAACTTTTAAAAATAATTATTTGTAAAGACATAGAAATACCTACAAGCTTAAATTAATTTTATAACAAATTGTATAATGGACTTAAGAACATGCTTATATATATATAAAGAAGACTATATGCATGAAACACATGGATTTAATAATATATATAGATCAAATGTAGGTATCAATAAATATACATATATAAATAATGATTACTTAGAAGATATATTACATAGGACTATATAATGAAATGTAAGAAAAAATTTGAGAAATCATATGTATAAAATAATATAAGGTTAATAATATATATACGAAATAAGTTAACTTTAATATATATAAAATATATGCTCATATGTACAAAGTATGCTTTCTTTTTTAAGGAGTATCTAGTTAAAAATGACCATATACATATAAAAAAGAAAAAAATAATTTAAATGAATGAGGATCGAATATGAGGATAAAATATAAATATGTATATAAAAATGTATGAAAATTTTTTAAATGAATGATAAAACGATTTTAAGGATACATCAAGTTTTAAAATGGGAAAATATGTAACAACACAAAACAAGTAGTGTGTATCTAAAATAAATAATATATGAAAACCTTAGATTAATAATAAAATAATTTAAAAGCGAAGGATACGACAAATTTTAAATTAATATGGAAAAATGGCTAGAACTTAAATATGTACATAAAAACATTTAAGTGTCATAAATCAAGAAGTATTTTAAATAATCTATGTATCAACGTATATATAAATATTTTGACGACAATTTTATAATAGAGTATTTAAACAATATAATGTAAAAAGAATTTTAAACATTCCAAAATAACAGTTATTATAAAAAAAAATTGATTAGTATACTATTATATATATAGTATTTAAAGAAATAGAATACATAAGGTGAAAATATAAAGACAATCTCAAAATAATCATACAAATGTAGCCAAACAAAATTATTAACATGGATTAATGCATGAACATATTAAATATATTTTAAATTAACCAATTGTACAACTGTAAGACCAAATTAATACTGCAATAAAATAGGGAGGATAATTTGCAAATAAAGTAATCATAATATGGACCAATGCTCAAAGCGCATAAATGTATAAGGACTGAATTTGTAAATATCTCGTGCCTACAATGTTGCATGGAACCGCGGATCAAAGTGAAACAATGCACAAATTAGCAGGCCAAATTTTAAAACACAAGGTAGGCAAATTGGACGCAAATTGAAGATTGTGCGCAAGGGGAAGGACTTGTTGCATAAATAGACTATTTTAGGCGCAAAAGGCTCCCCCCACCCTTTTTACACGGTACCGTTTCAATACTTTTATAAAAGCAAACAATTCCTCCCAAAAAATAAAACAATCGGTCCTTTTGAAATTGAAACCCTAGCCTCTTTTTAATCCCTCATTTGGCCGACCAGAACTCACCCCCAATCGCCGCACCATCACTGTAATAGATGGCTAACAATGCGTTGGGCTTGATTTCGAAGAGGAAGATGCAACTCTAACAACCCGATTGATTCAGGTGAGTGTTTCTTTATCCCAATCCTTTTTATTCTATATTAAAATGAGAAATGAAAGAAAGAAAATAACCAAAGGACGAAGCAAATCCTGCTCCAATAAAAAAAGAACAAAAGAAGGATAATCACCTTCTGCCCAAAAACTCTTTTTTTTTTTATTTTTTTATTTTGATTCATTTCTCTTAATTTCTATACATGTATGCGTAAAAAAGGATCCCCTCTTTTTGTGTGTGTATCTTAGTAAAAAAGGATAAAAACTAGGCGAGAAAATAAAGAGAAAAAATAAGAATCAGAACAACGAAAAATGAACCACCTTCAAAAATATTTTTTTTATACTCGATTGCTTGGTGTCCGTTCGTCGTTTTTACAAAAGGAAAGGTTCTTGGCTTTATAGTCGAACCAAATAAAACGACAAAGAAAAATACAATTCCTTTTCTTTTTTGTCATTGCTCTGCTTGTTTTGTTTGCTATTGCTGTTGTGGTCGTCCTTTGCTTGTCTTCATTTGCAGGTACGGAGGCAACGTGGTGAAGGTAGCTGGCGCGTACGGAGGCTGCTGGTGGTGTCGACGTGGAGGCACGAGCCATGGTAGTGCTGGAGGCTGCTGCGGCGCTGAGCAAATGGGGCTAGGGTTAGGGCCACTATATTTGGGCCGTGTAATTGGATTTTGGAACTGGACCCGGAGTATTGATTGGTTTTTATTTTTATGGGTTTTAGATTTATTTTGGTATTTTGGCTTTGACATGGACCTAGGCAAATTGGCCCGTTTACACCAAGAATACACGATGTGAAGCCAAAACTACGTCGTGACAAGCAAGAGAATGGAGCAAATCAATTTAAGATTGGGGGCCATGTATTGTTAGATGAAAGGGACCCCCGAATGGCCACTTCAGAGCTTATTACAACTGGAGCGACTTCTTTTACGGTACTGAATGTTTTCCCATCCGGTACAGTCGAGGTAAATCATTATAAATTTGGCACTTTTAAAGTAAATATTACTCGACTTAGACCTTATGTTGATAATAGAACTGACAGTGAGAAAGAGGAGTCTCGACTCCATGAACCACCGTGAACTTGTGAATACGAGGTAAGTTGAGCTTAGACTTTAAATAAGCACTTCTCGGGAGGCAACCCGAGTGCTAACCTTACTAATTTACTAATTTTATCTCATTAATTAACTAAAAAATGTGTTTTGAAAACCCACACGGCTTGGACACATGGGCGTGTCCCTGGCCGTGTGGCTCCCTTGACTTAGTTTTTTAAATTTGAATGAAATCGACAGAGAGTTACACGGCCTGGTGACACGACCGTTAACCTACATGGCCTGGACACACAGGCGTGTCTTTGGCTGTGTGAACCTTGGGACTTAATTTTTCCAAAAAATCGACAGAGACACGGCCTAACAAAGCTCGGCCGCATGAAACCTAGAGCTAATTTTTTTCAAAGTCAGAGGGTTACACGGGCAAGACACATGACCGTGTGAGAGACACGGTCGAGCCGCACGGGCGTGTGGGATCTCACATGGGTGTGGGAGAAGCAAATGAAAACACACATGGTTTGGCACATAACCGTGTGACCCACACGGCCAGGACACACGGGTGTGTCTATAGCCATGTGAAAACTGGGTTAATCACCCTATTTTTATTTTATTTTATTTATTTTTTATTTTACTAATTTATTTTATTTATTATTCTTATACTTATATTTTAAATTAATTTTAATTTTTTTTGCTATTTCTAGTTTTTTATTACTATTATTATTACAATTGGTATCATTGAGTTTATTATTATTATTTTTGTTTTATTTTTTTATCTTTCTTTTTAATTTTGTTTTAGTTGCTTTATTTTTTTATTATTTTCTTCAACTTATTTTCATTATTATCTTTTAAAATATTTATGGTTATTTCTAATCGAGTTATAACCCCTTAATATTCTTTATTATTTGTGTTTATTTTCTTGTTAGTTTGCTTGGAATCATGAGTTACATTTAGATTTGACAGCAATTTCACTTTTCACTATTATGAAGATTTCATCCAATATTCAGGGCAATTTTAGTTCTCCCTCCCTTATGATATTCTGTTTATACTATGATTATATATGTTTGTACATTGAGGACAATGTACATCTTAACTGTGGGGAGGTTACCTAGAGAATTATTAAAAAATCCTTGAATTATGTCTTGTGTTTAATTAATTTTCTCACATTACTATTAGAATAAATTCTTATTGATTTATGATTACCATTGGTGTGTTTTAGATTAAATTCATAGGTAATTGTGCATTGATTGTTTAAACTTTAAGACACTAGAGAATCAAGCATGATAAGTCTATTTTTAGAATTAAAAATTTTAGGTTGTTTCCCTAAATTGAAGTATTATCTTGAAGTTTGAGATTTGCAAGATTAACATCAAAAACCATAATTTTTGTGAGATTTTAAGCCTTTAGAGCATACAATTTTCTTGCTCACTCTATTATTGGTTATGAGTGTGTTAATACTGATTGGTTATTCCTAGAACTTGCTTCGATTATACATGTCGAGACCACACCTTTGATTTAATATACTGAGATCATAAAGACACATAGGTTTTAACCCACTTATCCCATAAGCCTACCTTCATAATTAACCCTTAGTGAATCCCCTTTAAGCCTAACAAATAGTTTCTTGATTTACCCATTAATATTAACCCATAACTCATTTTTGATTCATTGAGAATTGTTTCCCGTTTTATTGACTCTCTTTTTGTCGAGATTTGATTTGGTTAGTTGCTTAACTACGTTCTTTTGTTTTAGTTGTTAAATTTTCTCTTATTATCTGTTGTTCTCAAAAAAATGAAAAAAAAAGTGAAAAAAAATGCATTTATGTTGATTATTACTAGTTCTATATTTTTGAGCTTAAGTAGTTAATTTTATATTCTAAGAAGAAGCTCGTGTTATTCTTTAATAATTTGGATTGATGTAATTTTTCAGTATTAGTTTATTTTTCTAGTTAGGTAATTTATCAATTCGATCTCGATTCTAACCTTCTTTTTTAGCCTTTATCTACACCTTTAACCCAAGCCCTGTTACAACCCTTTAAAGACCTTTTAATTTGTGTATCATATCATTTTGTAGTGGTGGATATTTGATTTTCATGCAAGCCTATGGTAATGACTTTTCATAATTGATTTTTGAGTGCTTAATTTTTGAACCTTAAACACTTTAAGTAATTTGAGTGAATCTTTAGTAAGGATGTAAAATCTTGTTGTTTTGAATTAAAGGTAATTACTTAGATAAGGGGAGATACTTATGTTTTCATGTCTTAAAAAAAATAAATGACTTGGATGTTTGGATCTTTAGAGCTCTTTTAGTTAAATTATCAATGTGTGATTATTTGTGAATTATGAAAAAACATTATTGATAGAATTACAAGTTGAGAAATGTAATGACCCGAATTTTTACAGTTATCGGAAAAGTGTATTTTCAGGCCTCTATTTCTGAAAAATAGATTCGTAGTGATTCTAAATTAGCTCCGAATTGATTTTACTGTTCATATTGGACCGCGAGGGCCCATTAAAGGGGACGACATTTTAAAATTATGATGAGTGTGAACATTTATTTAAAATTAATGTCTATATCATATTGTACTGACTGGTAATGTCTCGTAATCCTGTTCTGGCAACAATATAGGTTTAGGGGACGTTACAAGAAAGGTTAATTTAATTGTGAGTTGAGAATTTTGCTTGAGGGCAAGCAAATGCTTAAGTGTGGGATATTTGATAAGCCATAAAAGTAACATGTTTTTAATCTCATTCTTGATTACATTTTTGGATGATTTATTATATGAATTAGTTAATTTGATGCTCCTAATCTTTTAAATTCATGTTTTTATACTTAGGTGAGCATAGGGGAGCGAAAGGAGAAAAAATGAGTCAAAATTCGGCAAAAAGAGCTGTTTCCAAGATCCATACGGCCTAGGCATTTCCACACGGGCTAGCCACATGCCCTTGTGCTAGTCCGTGTCAATTTCGCACCCTACTTCCCTGTTACACGGAAAAACTCAATTTTTAAGGTTTCTGAGCATTTTAAAGCCCATAAATACACACTAGAAAAGGACCTAAATGGGACACGCAAAGTAGAATGCAGAAAAGACTCGAAGAACACCGACAGGCTCAACTCAAAAGTAGGATCTCTTTCAAGACTGAAGATCTCTATTCAATTTCTTAGAAGTTTTTGGGTTTTTTTTATGTTTTGTTGTTTTCCTATTTTTGAGATGTTTTCTCTTCTAAGTATGAACTAAATTTCCTAAATACCTAGGAAAGATGAAACCTATGACAAATCTTATTATTTGATTTTTCTGAATTTTTCTTGATCTCAATTATGTTTACTTATCTTCATGTTTAATGTTTTCAGGATATTAATTCATGATTGATGTGCCTATTCGGTGGA
This sequence comes from Gossypium hirsutum, assembly GCF_007990345.1. Lineage (NCBI taxonomy): Eukaryota > Viridiplantae > Streptophyta > Magnoliopsida > Malvales > Malvaceae > Gossypium > Gossypium hirsutum. Next base: position 64,360,401 of record NC_053432.1, on the reverse strand, counting down.
GCAAAAGTCTCTGTTTAAGAGTAGATCTGGCATAATTAAGTGGAGTTGCATGCAATCCTAGAAATAGGACGACATAAATATACCAGATTAGAGTCAAATCTAATAGGGGAATCTATAGATTGAATTAATGCGACGATAAGGGTTTTAATTAGAAAGAGATTTTTAATTAATCAACTTAGAGCCAGTTATTTTTACTCTCAAAAGAGGTATTGATATAATTTAGAGATTTCTATGTATCAAGTCAAATGAATAAATCGTTTAATTCAGATTTAGAATAATAAATGAAGCCTAGGTGGATTCTTTCTTGGGTATTGTCTTTCTTATAAGTTTTCTTCGATTATTTTCTCAATTCGCTTTCTGTCGCTTAGTAATTAGTTTAGTTAAAATTAGATTTTAAAACAAATCCTTCAATTTATAGGCTAGATAATAAAAACAGATAGTAATTACTAGTACTTTTAGTCCTTGTGGATATGATATTCCCGACTCACCGTAGCTATACTACCATTCAAAAGGTGAGCTTGCCTTTGTCGTATTTTAGTTAGTTCGTGACGTCATCATACTTATTTTACACAATTTCTCTAAAGTTTTGTATTTTATGCAATTTAGTCCCTAAAATTGAAACTATTACAACTTTCACATTTAAACTCAAATTTTCAATCCTTTTATAACCCTCTATAGAATAAAATTTTAGAATTTCACCTTTCAAGTTTGACATATTTACAAACTAGTCTTTATATTCAAAGTAACAAAATTTATTTTACAAATAAATCTTTAAACATATCTAAGCTTACAGTCAAGCTATTAAGCATCCTAAGCTTCCAATTTCATCAATGACAACTTTTAAAATCTTTATCAGTTCTGAAAACGGAAATACAGTTTAGCTGGACCTAGTTGCAATGATCTCAAAAATATAAAAAATACTAAAAATGAGCTTAGAATGGACTTACATGTAAGGACACAAGTGCAAACGAATTTATAGCTTCAAAATGATGGTTTTATGCTTTTCTATTCAGTGGAAGACTAATTAAGGAAAGTGATATCCATCTTTTAATGTTTAATAAATATATATATTATTTTAATACAACTTCAACATATAAAATAAGTAAAAGTCAAGCCTTAATCCTCCATGCTATAATGTTATGGTCTAAATACCATATAAGTTTTCTCATTTTTACTATTTAAGCCATTTAACTAATAAAACTCAATAGTAAATAACTTTTACAGTTTTACTATTTAGTCATTGTACTTTAATTTACCCATCAAACATCAAAATTATTGGACCAATTTTTAATACAACACTCTAATAAACTCGTAAATATTAAATAAATAATATTTATGGGCCCACTCATCAAAATTGTGGTTTCGAAACCATTATTTTCGACACCACTGAAAAATAAGTTGTTACACCTAACTCTTTATGTTTCTATACATGCATGTGTGTGATCCATCATCATTATATATTCTCCTTCCCTAACTTCCCCTTACATATGTATCCAACAATGTGCATGCTAAAAGCATCAATTGCTTACAATACAAAACAAAAACCCAATCCGGAAACCGGTTCAGTCAACCAGCTTATGATTGACCTGTTATTCCAAATGAAAAGTTGTTTAAAAACAATAATGGAAAAGATTCAAATGAGAAGAATATTTAGGAGAAGAGAAATAAGGAGTTAAACTGTGAAATAAATGCACAATTTCTTACACGGGAGTTGATCTGAGCCAAAACCCAACAAATCCCAACCTGAAATTGAAACCCCTTACTATTGAGACAAACAACCTAAAATCCTTTGCAATAAATAGAAATGCCTATAAAAACCAATCAAAAAAACAAGTAGAGAAGCAATCAAAAAATAAGCAGAGAAGCAATAAAACCAAAATGCAATTCGAGAAAAACAAGCTTAGATTTCTAACCCTAAATTTCCCCAAAACAATCGAATCAACCAATCGACCATATTTTTTTTTTGAAAAATCATTTTTTCACAGCTCTTTACTAACGAAATACAAGCAAATAAGTAAAGAGATGAAATTCTTACAATGGAAGTGAGATTGAGGGGAATAACCTTACTTATCTTAACTTTGGGGAAGCTTTTATAATGTCAAGATCTCTGTCGATGATCGTTGTAGGATGAGAATAACCGAATGGGAATGAGGAGACAGGGCTGGGGTTGTGGTGGCTTGTGGTGTTTGGTGAAGGAGAGTGGTAAAGGGTAATAATGGGAGGTTATGTTTTTTTCTTTATTTGGCGGAGGCTGTAATGTCCTATTCTTTAGGTTTGGTGAAGAATGACCATTACGGAAGAAGGTGGAATAAAAGATGAATGATGATTTCTTCAAATAAAGGGTTCGATGAACCAAACTATTGAATCATTGTTTACCACCAAATCAGCCTGGAATGGTTTGGTTATTCATGCCAACCAAACGTGCTGTAAATGTTTAACTTATCTTGCTCTAACATGTAAAATCTTCTATTATGGGTGGAATAATGTAATTGACCTCTTCTCAATAGATTACTAAAATCTTAAAAGAAAGAAACATTAATAGACAAATTCGAGTTATAATTAGTTAAAACATAATCACTTCTCTCTTTTGCATATACAACATATTTGTTTCTTTTCATTCTTTTCACTTATTCTTTTCTCACCTTTATTTTTGTGTGTGTTATTTATTCACCAAGTTTAAGCCTTAAATTTGACTTTTATCCATCTCAACCTGTTTACATTCAATCTTTTTACACGAGATAATCTCACCACCCAAATCATCAAAATACAACTCTTTAGGAGGATAAAGTGTTCCAAACTCATCTAAACTACACTTTAGTGAACAACCTTGACAATATAATTTTTTTCTCTTACGCTTTGTTCACTAACATTCTTCTTCATAAAGTGACCCATCTCTATCTTCTAAATCATCATTAGATTATGATTCTAAAATAGTCATGTGATTACACTTACTTTCATTAATCAATTGCTCATACTTGTCTATCGGTATTGCAAATTTATCTTTGTTCAACGTAGATTTCTTTTCCTTCACTAAATGTTGTCAACTTTCTATGTACTCTTCACTTTTTCCTTGCATTATGTTCTATGGCCAATTCTCCAATGCTACCTTTAGAAATATTTGGAACAATAAAGAAGATTTCTATATCGTGAATAATTCTTGTTGATGAGACTACAACAAACAAAACAAGTAAAGAAGTCGTTGGTGTGAACGGAAGACATTGTTAACCACAAGTATGAGAATGTGCCAACACGAAACTCTTCTTTGCAACTTAATGACATGATTAAAATTTCAAATTTTGATTAGTCATAATAATTCTTTACCATTAGCACTCATGTTTACACTCAAATGGATTAATTCCCACCTAGAGGTGAATTTAAGGGGGATAGGCAAGGGCTTTGGTCCTTTCCAAAATGAAAAAATAATAATTTAGCCCCATATAAATGATTAAATTATAAATTAACATATGGTAAAATTGAACTTTAATCCAAAAAAGATGAAATAATAAAATTAAAACATGACAAAATTATATTTTAATCTCTTAAAAAAATTATAGTCAAATTTCGCCCCATTAAAAAAATTTTAAGATTTGCCCATGATTACATCTTGCAAAAAAACTAATAATAAAAAAAAAAACAAATTAAAAAGAGTAAGTTGCAAAATCTTCTAAAAAATAATGGATCTTACTTGATTTAAGAAGTCAATTAAATAGACGAATCAATTTGTAATGTTTGATCTCAAGAATGAAGAAAGTGTTATACAAGTTCAAGTAGGACTCTAGGTGTTTAGCTTAATACTTTTATCATTTAAAAATTTTTATATTTAATTACTAGAGATATATTTTAAATAGAACTCCTTAATTATGGTAGACTAATTTATTTAAGAGTTTTATTTCTTTTAGGATTTCTTAGGATTTTAGCCTACAAATATTTGGTTTCTTTCCATTCTTTTCACTCATTCTTTTCTCCCTTTTTTGCATATACAACATAATTACTCATTTTTTCATTTTTTTTGTGATTTGATCAAATTATCGATTATTGTTGTTGCTAACCATAAGTTGATTAGAGGTGGTGTAGGAGAAACCATCACCTTTTTTAACATAGAAAACATGTTTCCTTATCGATTTGTTAAACTTGAAAATTCGATGATTTCTCGAATATTAAATTTTTACATCATTTGACATCATAACTCTAATTTAGTTTTGTTAATTTTAAAATTTACATCCAAGAAAATAACACATGATAGCATTATATTGTGATCAAACAATATTCAAGATTTGAAGACAAATCTTTTTCTAATAGGAGATAATGATACGAGTTGAAGTAGGACGCTAGATGCTTAGTTTAGTTTAGAATTTTTTTTTATTTAAAAGAGTTTGTATTTAATTATTCGAGATATATTTTAAATAAAGCTGTTTAATTATAGTAAGTTAATTTATTTAAGAGATTTTTTAGTAAGTTTATGTAAGAGATTCTTTTAAGAGATTTAAAAAAAGAAAAAGAAATGAAAGCAAGATGAATAAAAATAGAAAATTTCATTGTCAATGATAGTTAATTAATCATTTTGCTTTATATATTTAAATTTTCAATTTTAACTTTATATAACTTTAGAAATATGATTTGAAATTTAATTATTTTTAGAATATTATATGTTTTAATTATATAATAATAATTACTTAAATTAATTGAATGGAATGATTTTTTTATTCAATAATAAAAAGTAAATTTTTATATTCACGTGCAATATTCATGATGAGAAAAATAGTTAAATAAAAAAATTAAAATTGTTTATAAATATCTTCAACTTTATACTACTTAATTGAAAAATATATATTTATATTGAAAACTAATTATAAGTTAATACAATATTGAAAATACATCAAACTAATTAATAAGTTTTCATTATAAAATATTGTAATATTCATATTTAAATGATTTACATGCAAATGTAAATAAAAAAATTACAATAGAGAAAGATTATATTTTAATTTTAGATTTTAGATTAATATAATATGGTAAAAAAACTATTTATATTTTTATCAAATGAATTTATGTATTACTGTATAATTTTATAATATCTTATACGTAGCATGTGACATTGAAATTAATATACCTATATTTATGTATAAATCTAATAATTTTGACAGGTGGATGAAATTAAAATTGAAACAAAACGATTGCAAACACATGAAATTCGCACTTTTTATAAAATATTTTACATTTTATTTTATCAAGTTATCAATAATAATAAAGGAAATTTTGAGTCCATTATATAGAAGTAATTAAGGTTTATACTTTATGGGTGAGAAACAATTTTTTAATAATAATATTCATTAAAAATAATTATATTTCAAAAATGAATTAAAATTAAAATAATAATTAATTTAAGTAAATGATAAACTTCCATGATAGTTTTTTACATTCTAAATAAAAAGGAAAAAAAATTAAATGTGGTTTTGGTTGAAATATTAAAGTTGAAATAATAAAGGATATAATGTTTTAAATTCAAATCCTATAATTATCATTATATGTATATATATTTCTAGATTTATCAAAATGTTAAAAGACATAAATGATCTCAAAATAATGTGTCGGTTTATAAAATAAATAGATTTATGGTAATTTTCGACTTAATCGATGTGTAAAAGCTATTAAAATTATGGTAATATTATATACTAAAATTCAAACTAATTGAGAATTATAATGTGGATGAAAATAAAACTGATAGTGGTGGATGGAACCTAATTTCCAAGCATTAAAGATACTAGACCTTAAAGCCGAAACATGAGAAGGAAAGGAAAAAAGCTTTGTATTGAATTGAGCCACATTTTGCAATTCCTAACGTGTTGTATTGGTATGCAATTAATTTCTTAATTCTTGTCATATCTCAATTCACTGAACTTTTGGCAATAAAACCCCTCAACCCCTAAGCACACAACAATCAATTTTCCTTACAAGTTATATAAAATTGTTTGATTTCTTCTAATTAGTGAATCATATGGCTAGCACTATGGCCCTCAAGCTTGCATGTGGTGTGGTCTTGTGCTTGGTTGTGGGTGCACCCCTGGCTGAAGGGGCCATAAGTTGTGGCCAAGTCATATCAGCCTTGGCACCCTGCATTCCTTACGTGAGAAACAACGGTGCTGGTGGCGTGCCTGCACCTTGCTGCAATGGGATCAGATCTCTCAACGCGGCTGCCCAATCAACTCCAGAGCGCCAATCAGCTTGCAGCTGCGTCAAAGCATTAGCTGCCAGCATTTCTGGCATCAACTATGACCTTACGAACAAACTCCCAGGCATGTGTGGGGTGCACAGCCCTTTCAAGATCAGCCCCAGCACTAACTGCAAAAGGTTCTTCGTACATTTTAACCACTCAAATTTAAAATTAAAGCTCACAGAATTAAGGCAAAGAACAATTAATGACTCAAACTTAACTGATGAATGCATTTGCTTTTGTTGTCGCATTGCAGTGTCAAGTGAAGTAGGCCATAGAAGCTCGTCAGCAAATGGGAAAGGAAATAATGATATATAGCTACATAATAAAAATGGATGTAGAAAGATCCATGGGATAGCAGCGCTCTTTATCTTTGTCGTAGTTGTCCCTAGAAATATAATAAAACCTCAAGCTATTGCATGAGTTTTAAGTTTATTGAATGACAACGTATAACGAAGAAATAAAATATTTCCTATTTAATCTTTTCTTTTATTTTAAAAATTTTAGTTGCACTATTTTTAAATTTTTAAAATAAAAATTTAATTGTTAACACTATTAAAATTATTCTATTAAACTTAGATTCATTTTTTTCTTGACTAACAAATGAGTGTCTTTCATTTTAAGTGTCACCCCAATAAATTTAATAGATTTTTTTAATAGTATTTAAAATACATAAATTTTGAAATCTAAAAATTAAAAATTAAAGAAAAAAACTAAATTTGCTCCGTTAAAAGGCCATAAATAATCTTCAAAATACTTATTTCATTTAATTTTTTTTCCCTAATAATGAATTCAAAAGAGGCTAAACATTATGTTGAATTTCATATATTTAAACATAGTATAATACCTTATTCGGTCTTCTAACTTTATAGAAAAAAATATTTTAGCTCTCCATTTATTTATTTTTACCTCTTTTAGCCTTTAAAATGTGATATCTATGTAACAATCCATGTGTATCCCACATTAACAATTAATTATTTTTTTAAAAATTTTAAAATATATATTTTTATATATTTATACTTTTTTTAAATTTTAAAAATTAAATTAATTGCTTACGTGGCAATCCATATGTATGTCATGTCAGAAAAGTTAAAAAACATTAACTTTTCCATCCATTTTTGGAGTGATTTGACAAATAATACAAGTTTAAAGGCTAAAAGAGATGAAAAATTAAATGAAAAGCCAAATTAACTTTTTTTTTATAAAGTTGAAGGACTAAATAAATCATTATAACTTTAAATAGAAATCATGCAAAAACTCGGCAGACCGTGAGAATGTCTAAAACAATATTTTTAAGAACTTCATGCAAGTGTTCCGCCTCAATTTAGCAAGATTTGTTGAATTGTCAAACTCATAGCAAGCATTCAAAATCTGTCCAACACAACAAAATTACTTAGTTTAATCCTCTCAAACCTAAATAAATCTAGGATTGTCATGCTAGAATTTAATAAGAAATTAAGGAAGAATCATTCAAATAATAGGGTAAAAAATTTCAAGTCTAAAATTCTACCAACGCCAACAAAATCCATTAACCCATCACTATAATCACTCTTGGAACAATTAAACATGCTAAGCTTACTCTTTCTAAATAAGAATTGGTCATGCATTATCTACAAAGCAAAAATTAATAGCACACACATTCTAGCTTTTCAAGGCATGCCTTCTTGATAATGCATCAACTTTCGAATTCTCCTTGCCTTTGCTTATTTACTGTTGCTTATTTTTTTACCTATGGATGTTACAACCATAAAAATAAATTTGAAATAAAGTTTAACAAATCAGAATCTGCCATGTAAAATTATCAAAAATAAATAATAATAATAAAAAGTTAGATGTGGAAGCGTGTCTGAATTCATCGATTTCTTGAAATCTTTGAATCTTATAATTTTGATCTTCCAAATTAGCACACAAGTAATCTAGAGAAGATGACTTTCTCTTTTCTAATTCTTTTCTAAAGATGAGATATTAGAAAAAGTTATGTTATCTTTAGTTTAAGGACCATAACCCTAATATATAACTTTTGCACATTAACCCTAATTTTTAATTATCCCATCACCAATTAGAAATTAGTTACTAAAGTATTACAAATATTTGACTCATACTTTATTTAACAACTAAAGCCCAATAAACCTTAACCAAATTAGATCACTTTTAATTTGCGCAAATCTTTTAAGATAGCAAATAACAACATGTAATTACTATTATTATATATGTGATTTCCATATTTTCCAACAGTGGAAAACTTTAAATGTTCAACTTATCTCGCTCCAACATGTAAAATCTTCTATTATAGGTGGAATAATGTAATTAAACTCCTCTTGGTGGATCACTAAAATCTTAAAATAAATAAACACCAATAGACAAATTGGAGTTATAGTTAGTTAAAACGTAACCACTTTTCTATTTTGCATATACAACATATTTGTTTCTTTTCATTATTTTCGCTCATTCTTTTCTCAATTTTAATTTTGTGTATGCTACTATTCACTAGGCGTGGGTGTAACGCCCCAAAATTTCTTATGTCTGCTTCTGTAGAATTATAACACAATTGTGTATCTGCTTTAGTGGTTAAGTGTTCTGGGTGTATGTGTGAGGTCCCAAGTTCAAGCCTTATCTTAATGAATTTTTGTCTCTTTCTGAATAAAGCCTTAACCTTACTCAAAGGTTTTAAGTTTAATTGTTTGTAAGTATATAACATAATGGATTGCTAGTTTGGTGGTTAAAATGTGTGTTGGTGAGTGGGAGGTCTAGAGTTTGAATCTCTGCTTGAGCATAGGTGCTATTTTTGCACGGTGATGAACAACAATTTCGGCTGAGTGGGGATTCTGGAGTGGTTGTAGGTTAGTGAGATTAGGGGGGAGTGAATTCTGGGATTGTGGAGATAATTAATGAATTATTTTCTTTTTCGAATTACAATTGTTTTCCCCTCTTTCAATTTTAACGTCAGTTTCTATCCTTTTTTGTTTTGCCAAATTTTCCCTTTTTGCTTCCCTGTACCCGAAACGTAGAAATCGAGTTTTCGGGAAAAGTAGAAAAGGCCACTGTCGACGCCACACGGGCATGTGGTCACCCGTGTGGTAGGCCGTGTGCGACAATATGACCATGTGATCGACGAAGGCCAGGCCATGCGCAAGACACGACCATGTGATGGCCGGAGTATGGCCGTGTAGGCCACACCGGCTAAATCAAACTGGGTGTGTGGGCCCACGTGGACACGCCACACGGGCGTGTGATATCTGGGCCAAGTCGTGTGATCCGCACGGGCAAGGCCACGGGCGTGTGGGCCCATTTAGCTAAAGTGTTTCCGAGGATTGCACGGGTCACTCAAGTCGACTGTGAACCTACTATAGGGTCGGTAAACGCTACTTAGACCCTAAATCATGTAACTTAAATATATACTATATGTAATGAGCATGTTAAATGTATGCATGTTTACTGATCCGTATGTATGACTAATAACTGAATATTAGCATGTATTTCTGTATATTTGCATTGAGCATGTTAGTTGCATCTGCATTGGGGTGGGATGATTGATTATTGGAGGAAGTGTACTAAAAGGCTTTGATGCCTATTATCTGGCAGCTCAGCTGCAATATTACTGATGTGTGCCGCATTCGGTACGACTTGGTGTGTAGGGCTGGGTGGGTGTTTTAAACCCCACATGGTGTATAGGGATGGTCAGAGATGGTGTGTAGAGGCTGGTGGGTAGGATATCGAGTTCTGCTACTGTATACATACTGTATCTGAGATGGGCTAAGGCCCTAAGTTATATCTGAACTGTATCTAAATGGGCTAAGGCCTAAACTGTATCTGAATCTGTAATGGGCTTAGGCCCTAGACTGCATTCGACTTATATCTGTTGTTTGACTGTATGTATGTCTTCTATGGGGATTACACACTGAGTTTACGTAAACTCACCCTTCCTGTTTTATCTATACAGGTAATCCTCAGCCTTAGACTGATCGGTGCTGCGAAGGGCTCAACAGTGACCACATGATTATTGAACTGTTTCAATTTCAGTGACAGTATTTATTTTCTATTATTTTCGGGTATTTTTTTATGTAAATTGGGACTTTTGGACTATTTGCCTTTGTTTTGGATTTTAACTATTTCCATGAATTTTAGAACTGCACCTAAATCTTGGTTTTATTAAATACAACGTTTTTCCTAAACGCGAACGTTTTTCGTTAAATATCACAGTTTTAAATGCTTCCGTTACAGAATATGTTTTTTTCTCAAACAAAGCAAATTAATGAGAAAATAGTTATGCAATGGACGAAAGATAAATAAAAGCTAATAAACGGAAACGATTTTAACTTGATAACTTCGATTTCAAATTCCATTCCATGTGACATCGCCAGATTCGGCTTTTATCACTTTCAACCTCTTTACACTCAATCTTTTTATATGAGATAATCTCACCATCGATATCATCAAAAACAACTCTTTAGGAAGATAGAATGTTTCAAACTTATCTAAACTAAACTTTAGTGAACAACTCTATTAGTCTAAAATTTCTTCTTTTACGTTTTGTTCACTAACATTCTTCTTTACAAAGTGACTCGTCTCTATCTTCTAAATCATCATTAGAACATGATTCTAAAATAGTCATGTTATCACATTTACTTTTGTTAATCAATTGCTCATGTTTGTCTATCGCATGAATTTGTCTTTGTTCAACATAGATTTCTTTTCCCTCACTAAAATGTTGTCAAACTTTTGAGTACTCCTCGCTTTTTTTTGCACTATGTTCTATGTCCAGTTATCCAATATGACCTTTAGAAATATTTGGAATAGAATACATTGTTATTGATGTGAATAGAATACATTGTTGACCACAAGGAAACTCTTTGCAACCTAATGCCATGATTAAATCTGTAACTTTCTATTAGTCACAACAATTCCTTACTATTAGCATTTGTATTTACAATCAAGCTTTCCATTCAAATAGATTGGTGAATTTAAGGCAGGCAGGCAAGAGCCTTAGCCCATTCCAAAATGAAAAAAAAAATTCAACCCCTTTATAAATGATTAAATTATAAATTAACATATGATAAAATTACATTTTACTGCCTCAAATGGGAAAAATTCTATTGAATCTTGAAATAATAAAATTAACATATAATAAAATTATATTTTAATCTCTTAAGAATTTTAATTCAATTTCCCTCCCTAAAAAAATTTATAAGAGCCCCTGATTCACCTTGTAAGAAAACAAATAAAAAAATAATTTAAAGAAAGTAAGTTGCAAAATCTTCAAAGAAATAATGAATCTTAATTTATCTAAGAAATCAATCAAATAGACGATTCATTTTGTGATGTTTGATCACGCAAATGAAGAGAGTGTAATATGAGTTCAAGTCAGGTATTTAGCTTAGTACATTATTATTTTAAAAAGTTTATATTTAATTAGTAGAGATATATTGTAAATAAAACTACTTAATTATGGCAGGCTAGTTTATTTAAGAGTTTTATTTATTTAATTGCTATCCATATTATGCAAGCAACACCTAACACTTACCTCTAAAATATTATACTCACTTACCTTCGATAAATAAGAGTCAAGTCGAATCAAAAGAAATTGTTCGAATTAAATTTAAAAAATTTAAACATGTCAAATTAGAATTTATACAATCAGTACCGCATAGAGTATCCGAATTCGAGAAAGAAGGAATCAAAAGATCATCAAGGCTAGCCAATTCGAGTTACATTCCTATTCTCCCCTCCAAAGAATCCAAGCATGTCTGAGTGACACCTAATATTGATGCAACACGAAGAAGTCCAAGTAAAATACGGCAGAATGACTTGCCCTTCTTTTTTGGGAGAAGCTTTTCGATGTTTTCCAGTAAATCCCTTTGATGAACAGCAACAGAAGTCAAGCAAAAACTCGTGATTGTCCTAGCTTTGCCACTCGGTCTACTCTGCCCTCGGCCCAGGCCTGGTGATACTTTCCGGCATAGTATGTTACAGCTCTAGCTAGATATTCATATCTAATACCCCTTGCTTCCATTGTTTAGATAAGTCTTTCAAACAAACCTACACTGAAATAAGAGATGTCTTCGAACCACCAGTCAAATTATGCGCTTCGTATTTTTGCCCTAGTGTTTATTCCATTCCATAGAATGCTTCCACCGGGGCTTTGAAGGCTACCATACATCATAATGGGCCAACCAAACAAACTTGGATCCATACAAACCATCGTAGATACAACATTCAGACATTTTTGTAATATGTGGAGCTTTTCTGCCCTTGGCATGCACGATTCGCAACTTTGCAAAGCCAATACACAATATTTCCAGTTGTGAAGTACATTTTTGTGGAAGAAACTTTTCGCCTTCGAAAGTAAATTATCTTCCCATACTCATCTGTCATATCAAGGTAGTCCACTGCACAGTACACTGTTATTATATTTCTAACTATAAATTCCACATGAACTCCGTAGCAGAATTTTACTGCAAACAAGAAAGTGTCGGAGCCACCAGGGAATTCTTCAAGCTTTTTGGTAAAAGTCCTATCGTGGATACTTTTTATTTCTTCCAACATGCAAGCAGTCTTTCCATATTTCGACATGAGAGGAAACTGCGGTAAAATATGATTGTAATGACCCAAGTTCTTCCAGCCCAAACACAATAAATAAAATAAATAATAAACAAAAAGGGTCCATTAATAACATTCCATTTTACATATAAAAAAGGCCAAAACTACCCAATACCTAACATCCTAACCCAAGCCCAAAACCTAAACCCAAAACCTTAATTCCCCTAAACCTTCAACGCCGCTGCCCTCGCCACGTCAGCAGGCACAACGTCCAAGGATCTGACGCCTCCTCTGCCATGATTGCACCGAAATGGCAAACTGCACGACTCCCGTTGCCGTTGACTCGACTGACTATTGCCACCACCATGCAAGAACCTACAAAACAAAGACAGAGAACAACAATAGAGATGTTGTGCCTTGACTTATGGAACATTACTTTTTCATCTGGATCGACTCAAAATTAGAGAGCCTTTTCCATCAAATTTAATTTAGATAGCGATATTTTTAATATCATCAAATAACATCATGTAAAAGGGGGGTTGCATTTTAAATTTTCTTTGAATTCTCAATTCTCGACACTAAGACGTCAATTTTTGAATTACGATTATTTCAGCTAAAGGAGAGTAGACATGGTACCCACAGTAAAAGAATACACCACTTTACTCTATTGCCTGAAGGTCCAGGTCAATAAAGCCTACTCTGGAGCCACCAATGTCCCAATCTTCTTAAAGAGGTTAATGAACATAACTAGGATGAGCGAGGAATGAGTCGCGACCCAAATTAAAGAAAAAGGGATAGTAAATGCATCACTTAGAAGAGTTTACGGGGCTTAATCTTGGTACACCTAGACACAAGGAAAAAGATCGATGTCTTTGCCTTAAGTATTTATGGGTTAGTCATCTTCCCTAAGGCATTAGGATATATAAAGGATGTGGTTCAGATTTGTTTGACCGACTCAACAAAATGGTCACTCATGTCCCAACAATCTTGGTTGAAATTTTTAGGTCTTTGAATGCTTGTCGAAGAGAGGGTGAAGGAAGATTTATTGGTTGTGCACAACTCTTGCTAGTCTGGTTCTATAGCCACTTCTGGAAGATGGAAAAAGTCTCCTATCGAGTGTTCTTTGAATACTATTCTCCATTGAAGGAATTTCTGGCTACTCAAAGATAAAAAAACATCTTTGAAGAAAAACGGATGGTAATTTTCCAAAGTCTCCGAGATGAAGATGTTAAATGGCAAGCACCTTAGACGATTCCCAATAAAATTCTTTATCGATATGGAGACTTTGATTGGGTCCGTTTGTTTGGAATATGGGGAGCTGTTGGATATGCCTATTTATTAGTATTAAGGCAGTACAGATTGAGGCAGTTTATTCTAGCAACACAATGGTTGGCCCAATGTGAGTTCACATACAAGGGTGACAATTATAAAAAGAAGATCCGTGAAATCTCGAACGCATGGAACCAAACTCACAAGATGAACAAATTTACCGCAAATCATATGATAACCCCAGAATACGATTGGTGGTGGAATAAAACAATCAATGATGTCCAAAAATTTAATGCATTTAAAGAAATACAATGCTAATGAATGGTAAATATGTATGCAAAAAAAGGCATTGATTCTAGTTCAATTCCCTTAGAACAACTTTACTAGAAGACAAGTTTATTTACATAAAGCAGATACATTTCACATATATGGTCTTACCTTAACACTCAAAACCTTAACTTTCCTAAGAAACCAAGCTAATTCTTGGCCACGATCCGACTCCAATTCATATTTCAAGCTCAGAACATCAACTTGAATGGCTAATGCATGCAAGTGGTCAGCCACTTCTTGTACTTAGGCCAAAGCTTCGCTCATAACATGATCTCTAGTTTCTTTTTAACACGGCCGTTGGAGTTGCTCTTTCTAATATTCATTGTTTGTTTCCCTAGTTTCTTCGAGAAGCTCAATTTGGAGTTTACAATTTCACAATGAGGCCTCAAGTTCTTCTATCTTTTTTTTCAACTTCTCATTCTTAGCCCGACTTGCTTTCAACTTAGTCACAAAGTTGCAACTACGATGTTGATGCAAAGATTTTTCCAACTCCGCTACCTGGGCTTTCAGTCCAACTTTTTCAACTTGTCTTTCTAACAATTCTCTTTTTATAGCATCCCACTAGACTCGAGCATCTTGGAACTTTCTCCCACTAATAGACTCTATTCTTCTCTTCTTAGATTTCCTATCACCATTGTCCTGACGTTTTGCCCAACCCAGCAGTCCTTATTGATAAGCGAAGTTTTTTGTACTCCGTTTGTAAACTATTCAAGTCTTCTTTAGCCTTATTCTTTCCCTTTCTCATTTTTTTGGCTTCTAAATTTTGGATATCGATGTCTATCCCCAGCTGAATTTTCTCCTCTTCCAACTTTTCTATCATTTTTTCCCAGCTCTGAACCTTTCTTGGCATCCTATAGATTCGTTGTGGAAGTCTATTTGGAAGTTTTAGGGGCCCAAAGAGTGAGGTCTTTCCTTTGGCTCATCCTTAAACAGATACTTCTAACTAATGTGGAGCGTGTAAGGCGAGGTATTGGACAGGACGACTCTTGTCTGTTATGTCGACATAATTTTGAATGTGTTCTATATGTGCTTGGAGATTCTTCTGTTGCAAAAGATGTCTGGTTACAAGTAGTTCCACACAGTTAGCAAAACAAGTTCTTTTCATGTACGAGTTAACTGATTGGATAAGTTTTAATTTATACTCTAGCGTGTGAGTGTCTAATGTTGTGGCTAGTTGGTCGAGTCTCTTTTGATTACTTGTGTGGCAATTATGGAAGAACATGAACTATTTCATTTTTCAAGGATCATCTTAAAGCTCTTTTGAGATCATAAAAGTTTCTATTAGTTAGGCTAAGCAATACCTTTTGGCTCACAATAAAGAATCAGATAGGCTTCATCTTCTGTTCTAGATAATCCATTGTCAGATAACTGGTTTGTCTTAAATCCTGATGGCTCCGTTAAGTCTGATGCAGGGATTGTTTCTGTCGATGGGTTCTACGTCATCAGAGAAGGGCTTGGATCCTCGATTATAATCGTTGTCTGGGAGCTGTTCAGTATTTGATGTTAAACTTTGGGGTATTTTGGATAGGGTAATTCTTTTACATAGACGAGGGTGTGATAGGATATTGATCCAATCTGATAGTCTAAAGGTGATTAAAGCAATTCAGGAAAGGGTTTCAGCTATTTCGAATTCCGCTTTGATCAGGCAGATCATTCAGGCCTTATAGCATATAAAATAGTGGCATATAAGACATATCATGAGGGAGTGAAATCTAGTTGCAAACCGTTTAGCTAAGATGGTATCTGACTGGAAGGTTAATGTGCGGGTGTTTGCTAAAGCTCTTACGAAACTTTTAACAGTTTTACAATCTAACAAAGCTAGTGGCTTCTATGATCTTAATAATTTGATTTAGTTTTTCTTTGTTTTTATCACCAAAAAAAAAAAGGTTATGTGTATAAATATTTTATTATTATAAAAATGGATGTTTTATGTATTATACAATTCTACTATTGGTTAGAAGTAATTTTATATTATTTATAGGTTTAATTTATTATTTGGCTTTTGAAGAATATTTATTTTTTCATTTGGGTACTTCAATTTTTTTCTTTCAATTTGGTACTCAAAGTATCAATCACTTTTCAGTTTGGTACCTAAAATCTCTTCGTTATATTTTTGAATCTATTTTTTTCACAGATGTTAAAAAAAATTGATAGCCAATCACAGAGTGCAATATGGCAACTATATGTAAAAAAAATATTTTCTTTTATTGAATGTATATACACATTAAAAAAAATGGAAATAGAAATAAATATATAAAATCTAAATATATATATAAATTATTAAAAATATATAAAAATAAAATTTACAAAACAATACAATAATTGAAATGGAATTGGTTGAAATTAATAATATTATTACAAAAATGTAACAGAATTGTAAAAATTGTAAAAAAAACAATTTAAAAAGTTTTATTTTTTATAAAATTCTAAAAAGATATTTAAATTTCAAGGTCTTTTTTTGAAATAACTTGAAATTTAATTGCTTTTTAAATTTTTATAACAATTTTTATATATTATTTTTATTTTTTAAAATTATAATTATATATTTTAGAATTTTATAAATTTTATAAATTTTTTTTATAAATTATATATGATTTTTACATTTTTAATCAATACAATATATATAATATTAAAAAAATATAAAAAAGGACACGTGGCATATTCTAATAGTGTCACGTGGCAGATTAATGCCGATCAACACTAACCAACTGTCGGTCAACAATGGTCAATACCAGTCAACGCCAATCAATGACAGTTCAAAATCAATAGTGTTTTTTTAATATTGAAATGTTTAATATTATAATTTTCTATTTTTAATTTAAATTTAATATTTTTAATTTAAAAAAATCTAAATGCCACATGACATTTTTTCATTGGCGAAAACAAGCCACGTTAGAGCTGGCAAAACAGGCTCGAGCTCGAAAGTCCGCCCATGCTAATCTGAGCTCGTAACGATCTAATTCCGAGAAAACTTGAGCCAACAAAACTTGAGCTCGAGAAAGCTTGACACCAATCTGGCTCGAGTCTAAGATAAATTCGACTTAAAGCCCGAAAAAGCTCGACTTTAATCATCAATGCATATATGTATAAACTATTAATATATGATATGATATAACCTTATAAAATGTAGTAGGAGGGCTAATTTTTAAATGTATGAGAAGTATAAAGACTTAGAACATATTTCAACTAGCATAATAGTAAATAATAATATATAACAAGTAATATATCATATACTACTATTATATATAACTATTATTATAATATGGATTATAATAAAAATATATAGTATTACATGATATTATAATGTTTAATCATTTATGCATATATATAAACTATTAATATATTATATGATATAGCATTATATAATATAGGAGTGCTATCTTCCAAATGTATGAAAAGTATATGGACTTAGAGTATATTTCAACTAATATAATAATAAACAGTAATATATAATATATAATAATATGTAATATATAATGTACTACTATTATATATAACTATTATTATATTATATATTATAATAAAAGATATAATATTACATAACATTATAACGTTTATCCATTTATGAATATATATAAACTACTAAATGGTATAATATAGTATTATATAATATGATAAGAGGGCTAACTTTCATATACGCATGGAAAATATAGGGATTTAGAGTATATTTCAACCAATACAATTATAAACAATAATAATTAATATATAATGTATTACTATATATAATTATTATTATATTATAGATTATATTAAAATATATAGTATTGAATGATATTATAATGTTTAACCATTAAAACATATATAAAATATTAATATAACATATTATACATGATATATAACATTATATAATATAGTAGGAGGGCTAACATTCAAATGTATGAAAAGTATGGTTTATACTTTACGGATGAGAAACAATTTTTTAATAATAGTATTCATTAAAAATAATTATATTTCAAAAAATAAATTAAAATTAAAACAAATAATTAATTTAAGTGGATGATAAACTTTCTTGGTAGTTTTTTTTATTATAAATAAAAAGAAAAAAATTATTGATATATATTAGTGGGTGAAAACATTTATATAATAAATATATAAAAATAAATGATAAAAATAAATAAATGAGGCTTTTGTTAGAATGGTAAAGTTAAAATAGAAAAGGATATAATATTTTTGGTTCAAATCCTGTAATTATCATTATGTGTATATATATTTCTAGATTTATCAAAATGTAAAGAGATAAATTATCTCAAAATAATGTGTAGGTTTATAAAATAAATAGATTTCTAGTAATTTTTAAAATTGAGTTAAGACCAGATCGATGTGAAAAAGCGATAATATTATACCAAAAACTATACTAAAATTCAAACTAATTGAGAATTATAATATGGATCAAGATAAAACCGATAGTGGTGGATGGAACCTAATTTCCAAGCATTAAAGATACTAAACCTTAAAGCCAAAACATGAGAAGGAGAGAAAAAAAGCTTTGTATTGAATTGAGCGACATTTGGCAACTCCTGACGTGTTGTATTGGTATGCAATTAATTTTTTTTGTTCTTGTCATATCCCAATTCACTAAACTTTTGGCTATAAAAACCCTCAAGCCCTAAGCACACAACAATCAACTTTCCTTACAAGTTATATAAAATTTGCTTAATTTCTTCTAATTACTGAATCATATGGCTAGCACTATGTCCGTCAAGCTTGCATGGGTTATGGTCTTGTGCTTGATTGTGGGTGCACCCCTGGCTAAAGGGGCCATAAGTTGTGGCCAAGTTATATCAACCTTGACACCCTGCATTCCCTACGTGAGAAACAACGGTGCTGTTGGCGTGCCTGCACCTTGCTGCAATGGGATCAGATCTCTCAACGCGGCTGCCCAATCAACTCCAGAGCGCCAATCAGCTTGCAACTGCGTCAAAGCATTAGCTGCCAGCATTTCTGGCATCAACTATGACCTTACGAACAAACTCCCAGGCATGTGTGGGGTGCACAGCCCTTTCAAGATCAGCCCCAGCACTAACTGCAAAAGGTTCATCGTACATTTTAACCACTCAAATTTAAAATTAAATATCACAGAATCTAAGACAAGAAAATTAATGACTCAAACGTAACTGATGAATGCATTTGTTTTTGTTGTTGCATTGCAGTGTCAAGTGAAGTCATGCAAAAACTCGGCAGACCGTGAGAATGTCTAAAACAATATTTTTAAGAACATCATGCAAGTGTTCCATCTTCATAAAGTTCAATTTAGCAAGATTTGTTGAATTGTCAAACTCATAGCATGCATTCAAAATCTGTCCAACACAACAAAATTACCTAGTTTAATCCTCTCAAACCTAAATAAATCTACCACAAAATCAATGGGATTATCATGCCAGAATTTAATAAGAAATTAAGGAAGAATCATTCAAATAATAGGGTAAAAATTTCAAGTCTAAAATTCTACCAACGCCAACAAAATCCATTAAACCATCACTATAATCACTCTTGGAACAATTAAACATGCTAAGCTTACTCTCTCTAAATAAGAATTGGTCATGCATTATCTACAAAGCAAAAATTAATAGAATACACATTCTAGCATTTCAAGGCATGCCTTCTTGATAATGCATCAACTTTCGAATTCTCCTTACCTTTGCTTATTTATTATTGTTAGAACTCTAAAAATAAATTTGAAATAAAGCTTAATAAATTAGGATCTACCATGTAAAATTATTAAGAACAAAGTTAGATATGGAAGTGTACTTGAATTCATCGATTTCTTGAAATCTTCAAATTTTATGGCTTTGATCTTCCAAATTAGCGCACAAGTAATCTAGAGAAGATGGTTCTCTCTTTTCTAAAGATGAGATATTAAAAAAGTTACGTTATGTGTAGTTTGAGGACCATAACCCTAATGTATAACCTTTGCACATTAACCCTAATTTCTAATCACCCCATCATCAATTAGAAATTAGTTACTAGAGTATCTACACATATTTAACTCATACTTTATTTAATAACTAAAGCTCAATAAACCTTAATCAAATTACATCGCTTTTAATTTTGACTAATCTTTTATGATAGTAAATAATATGTAATTACTATTATTATATATGTGATGTTTATATTTTCCAATAGTGGAAAACTTTAAATGTTCAATTTATCTCACTCCCACATGTAAAATCTTCTATTTGGGGGGGGGGGAATAATAATGTAATTGAGCTCCTCTCGGTAGATCACTAAAATCTTCAAATAAATAAACACCAATAGACAAATTCAAGTTATAGTTAGTTAAAACATAACCACTTCTCTATTTTGCATATACAACATATTTGTTTCTTTTCATTCTTTTCACTCGTTCTTTTCTCAATTTTAATTTTGTGTATGCTATTATGCACTAGGTGTGGGCCGTCAATTTGGTTTTTATCACTTTCAACCTCTTTACACTCAATCTTTTATATGAAATAATCTCACCAACGATATCATTAAAAACATGAGATAATCTCACCAACGATAACATTAAAAAACAACTCTTTAGGAGGATAAAATGTTTCAAACTTATCTAAACTATACTTTAGTGAACAACTCTAATAATTTAAAATTTCTTCTATTACGCTTTGTTCACCAACTTTCTTCTTCACAAAGTGACCCGTCTCTATCTTTTAAATCATCATTAGAACATGATTCTAAAGTCATATTATCACATTTACTTTTATTAATCAATTACTCATGTTTGTCTATCGCATGAATTTGTTTTTATTCAACGTAGATTTCTTTTCCCTCACTAAAATGTTGTCAACTTTTGCGTACTTCTCACTTTTCTTTTCTTTTCTTTTTTTTTTTGCATTGTGTTCTATGTCCATTTATCCAATATGACCTTTAGAAATAATTGGAACAGTAAGGAACTATTTTATACCATGAATACTTCGTGTTGGTGGGATTACAAAAAACAAACAAAAAAGGGTAAAGAAGTCGTTGTTGATGTGAATGGAATACATTGTTAACCACAAGGAAACTCTTTGCAACTTAATGACATGATTAAATCTGCAACTTTCAATTAGTCACAATAATTCCTTATTATTAGCACTTGTATTTACAATCAATCTCTCCACCCAAATAGATTGGTCAATTTAAGGGGTAGACAAGAGCCTTGGCCCCATTTAAAATGAAAAAAAATATATAATTCAACCCCTTATAAATGATTAAATTATAAATTAACATATAATAAAATTACATTTAGCTGCCTCAAATGAGAAAAATTCTATTAAATCCTGAAATAATAAAATTAACATATAATAAATTTATATTTTAATCTCTTAAAAATTATAATTCAATTTCCCTCCCTAAAAACAATTTATAAAAGCCCCTAATTCTACCTTGTAAGAAAACAAATAAAAAATCTGTTACAAGCCCAATTTGCCCGGCCCAAAACCCAACCTATCCTAACCCAATAATACAAAACCAAACCAAATCCCTAAACTCAAATATCAACCCAAGCCCAAACTAACCCTAATAGCCCAAATCAAAAAAAAGAGAAGAAAAAACAAAACCCCTAGGTGCGCCGCACCTAGGTCTGCCACCACCTTCGGCCACCTACCCTCTGACTCACCTGCTCTACCGCTCGTGTCAGCACCTCCCATGCACCTACAAAACCAGAGAAGAAATGATAGCAAGAATAGTTGTAATATAGGCTATAAAAGCCCTAAAAATGTAAACTAAAAGGGACTTTTTTTTGCTTGGAAATAAAAACAGACATTCAAACATAAAAGGGTGGAAATACCATCAAAAAGTTTAAAACACCAACACAAAATCGTAGCAAGAAACACCAAACAGAGTTCAAAGGTTTCGAAATAAAGGTTTTATTTATTTTCGTTTTTGTTTTTTTATTTTATTTTATTTTCTTTTGAACCTATTTTCTCCTTTATTTTCTTACCAAATACACATATATATATTAAAAATTTAGATAGAAAAAATATATACCCTTTTTTGAATTTCTGGCCACCGCAACGGTGGCCGACGGAGGCCCTACGGCGGCAAGCTCGCCGGAGCTTGGCCTGGGGGGGCACTTCAGAGAAAAAGGGGAGGGAGAAGTTTTTTTTTTAAAGGGGTGTTGAAATGAATTTTTTTTTTTGGAAAATTCACTTAAATAGAGGGCCAAAACGACGTTGTTTTGGCCTGGGTCCTTAAACCGCAAAACGGCGTCATTTTGAGCCTTAACCCATAACCCGACCTGCTTCAGGCCAAGGATCCGCGTGTTTTCAGTGGAAGGGCTAATTGCACTTTTAGCCCTTCTGCTTTTTTATTGTTTTGAAATTTAATTTTTTATTATTTTTAATTTTACCCTGCAATTTATTTTGGTTTTCATTTTGGTCCTTCCTTATGTTGTGCCTTTTGAAGCGAGGGGTTATTGCCCATTTTAGTCCCTCCTGGGTATTTGCGCATGCAATTTAGTCCTTTTCTCTTTTATATATTTCTAGATTTCCCCAAACTTTCTGTTTTGAATTCAATTTAATCCCCTTTTTAATTATTCGATTACTTTACTATAAAATTAGTTAATTTTATTATTTTTACTATTATTATTATTATAAATATATTATTGTTATTATTGTTATTATTATTTACATGTTATTATTTCTTTTTCTTTTATTATGGTATTATTATTATTGCCATTATTACTTTTTTTATTTATTATTATTATCATTATTATTATCTTATTTTATTGTCATTTTTACTATTATTATTATTTTTTTATTTTTTTACTACTATTATTATTAGTATTATCAATATAATTATTACTATTATTTTTTACAATTATTATTTCACATACTATTATTACTATTTTTGTTATTATTATTATTATTTTTACCATATTATTATTTCCTATTTTTATATATTATTATTGTTATTAACATATACTATCATTATTAATGTACTCTTATTTCTTCTTCTTCTTATTATTATTACTAATATCACTATTACCATTATTATTATTATTATTATTGTTGTTATTATTATTATACCTTTTTATTATTGTTACTATTGTATTATTACTATTATTATTATTATTATAATATTTTCTTTTTTTGTATTTACTTATATGTTATTATTTTTATATTAACTAATTTAATATATATATTTTAGCACACTTATTTTATTTATATATCATTACTCTTATTATTAATATTTCATCATTTATTTTATTTGTATCTTTTTTAATAATTTCAAACTTTAGATTATTTATTATTTGTATCATTGTTGTTACTATTTGTATTTACCATTATTATTACTATTATATTCACTTTTATTACTATTACTTTTTTTATTTTTTTATTTTTTTCTATTACTATTATCATTATTATTAATACTAATATTAATATTCTTATTATTACTTTTATTATTATCATTAGTATTATTATTTTTACTACTACTATTATTATTATCAACATTATTATTATTATTATTATTATCGTTTTCATCTTCATTATCATTTTTATGTTGGCATGTTTTTTTATTTACTTATGTATCCGTTTATTTCATTTCCCTTATGCATTTGTTTTATATTTTTATATTACTAGCCTTGATTTTATTTCATCTTTTTATAATTGCTCATATTATTGTTATTAACACTATCACACCTATTATTATGTTATTATACATATTAGTACCATAATTTTATTTTATATTTCACTATAAATCATGTCATAGTTTTACTCGATACATTAAAATAATTCTTTCATAAAGCAAGCTTCGTATTTAGAAATTCGAGAAAATTGTGCCCTAACTTACTGGGTTTCGATTTTTTCTCGTTTAACCTAAATAATGACACAATCCTCTTAAATCGTAACATGAGTTTTGAATAAAATACTTATCCTCAGAGATACGAGGTGTTATGTCCTAACTTACTGGATATGACATCTTGTCACCTCGAGATGAGGTTTTTGCAAACAAAGGCAATATCTGGTATTTGAAAGTTCGAGATATCGTGCCCTAACTTACTGGGTTTTGACTTTTCTCGTTCACTCTAAACAATCGAATACCCTTTTAAAAAAGAGGCTAAAATACACGAATTTTAAGTAAAAGACAGGCTCATCTCAAAAGTTCGAGACGTCATGTCCTAACTTACTGGATGTGACATTTCATCACTTTGAGACGAGAAGGTCTTTAACATTTGAGCCTTTTTTTTACAAAAGAGGGATTGTATTTCAAAGTCTTTCAAGTTTTCAATTTTTGACACTAAGACACTAATTAATCAACTAGGTTCCAATTTTTGGGCGTGTCAAGGGTGCTAATCCTTCCTCGTGCGTAACCGACTCCCGAACTCATTTTCTGATTTTCGTAGACCAATAAAATTATCATTTTAGTAAATCTTAACTTTTATTAAAATGATTAATTTGAGGTGAGCCGATCACACCTCATCAAAAAGGATTGGTGGCGACTCCCTTTTTTCATTTCCATTTTCAAATCAAAGTCGACTGCCGTTTTCCAAAAAAATGGTTTCGACAGCTTGACGACTCCACTGGGGACCCAAATAAGAGAGTCAAGCTACAAGTTGATTAACTTTTATCTTTTTGTCGAAGATTGAAAATTTGGTTTTGATATACGATCCTCTCATTGCATTTTATCCGTCTTGTGTTACGATCTTCATCATTTTATTCATATTTTCTTTATTTGCCTCGAGCTTTTTTGTATATACCTGCGCATTGCATTACATGACCGCGTGGTTACACCCTTTTAAGTGGGAGTGAGAAACTATTCCTTCGTGAGGTCTTCACCTCCGTGTAGGATAGTGGATCGCTTTCGGGATACATTTGTACCTATGTCTTCGTGAGATTTTCATCTCCGTGTAGCCATAGGGAAATGTATTCCCCTGAACTGAATTCGGTCTATATGAGCCTATAATGGGTGAAGATCGAGGAATCTACTGGTTCAGGTACGCTTCCTTAGAACGAAACACATATAGAGAGACTTAGGAGCCCACCTTAGGTAGAACCACGCCAAACCCTAGTGGTCACCTAGATAGGTACTCTATTTTGTTTATTTCTCTTGTGCTAGCATGTTGCTTTTGTTTTGATTGCATTGCATTTTCATTATAGAAAAGAGGTGTTGAATCACATTCGATTGCTAAATAGAAAAGCTTGTCATGGACAATGGATTTCTTGATAAAGTGGAATATAATACGGTCGTCCGAATATGGTCTGAGTAAACAACAAGAGAAGGCTAATAGTTCATGAAGGAATACATGACTTTGCTTCATCGCCTGAGGATCCAAGCCAACAAAGGTTATTCGAGAGCTATCATGTCTTAAAGAAACTAACGAGTATCGCAGGGATAAGTGAGCAATGGGTCACAGTCCAAATCAAGCAAAAATGAGATAATAGAGACATCTTTTGAAAAATTTGCAAGATTCGACCATAATATCCGGTTATGAAAAAGATCAGTGTCTTCGCTTGGAATATTAGAGTAAGGCCGCATATGTAATCCGTTTTATGTAAAGAAATTTATTTTCTAGAAAAGTTGTTCTAATGGAATTGAATTCAGAATCAACGCCTCTTTTTCTTTTTTGCATTCATTCCATGCATTTGCATTGCATTTCATCACATGCATTACATTAATCAAAAGAGTTGGAATTCTTTGAAGAAGTCGAAGGCCCAGAAGGAACGTTTGGAAATTGGAGCATCAATGCCATATCCAAAGAAAGAATTGGAAAATAAAATTGATCAGATATTCGCCCTAATGAGTCGGGAAGGGTTTTGAACAATGGGATTGTGGAAGAGATCCTTGTATTTCTTACAGCCAATTTAGAGTAATTTTCAAAACAAGCTTGTTGCTTTAAGCCTAGGAGCAATAAGAAGCCTTTTGTGAAATAGGCTTATGTCCAAAAATCTTTATTTCAATAAAATGCATTTTTGTTTGAACAAATATTCTTTTATTTCCATTTATAGATTCTTTTGTTCTTTGAACTCTCTTTCAAATATTCTTCGTTCATGATCATACCACACGAATGATCATTCTTAGATTCATTTATGCTTTGAAATCTTCCATTGTACCTACAATAGGTACCCAGATATCAACGACATGAGTAACGCTACTACTAACCCAGAATCTCATTTTGAGCGAGATATGTGTCTAGAGGGATCTTAGGACTTTGAAAATAACAAAGATTGTAACATATCTCCTGATTTGTTAAGGATGGTAGAACAAGATGAAAACAAATCCTACTCTACAAAAGGTCAGTGAACATTGCAAGAAAAGAGGTGAAGATCAAAGCCTAGCTCACCACAAAAACAAAGCAAGACATCATTGAGTTATTCCCAATTCAAAGATGATGTTTTTGCATGATCGTATCAAGATATGCCTAGGCTATTAAGACGTGAGAATGCTATGAGGTGTTCGAAAAGCACATGATAATGGTTTTTCGATTGCTAGGCTAATCATGAGGTTCGGGTACTGCTGATCCACCATGGAAGGGGATTGTATCAGTCAAGCAATGAATGCCAAAAGGAGGAAGACAAGACTTTTATGCCTCCTCAATTTCTTCACAAATTTTATATATGTGGGGCATGGATATTATGAGGCTGATCTAGTCAAAAGCTTCTAACCGATACCGATTCATCTTTAGGGTCGTCGATTACTTCACGAAAAGGGTAAAAGTTGTTTTATAAGCCAATGCTACTAAGTAGGCAATCATCAAATTCCAAAAAAAAAAATGCCAACAAAGAATGCCAGAAAAGATCATGTCTAACACAACTGCACAATGTCAAAATTTTACAGTCTGTTTAAAGATTAGGTGCTATATTGCAATGCAGCAAAGGCAAAAAAAAAAGAAATAAAAAAAACAAAAACAACAAACTAAGGATCATGGGGAAGATGACCGAGACTTGTAAAGATTAGCATAAGAAGTCACCATTTATCCTCTATGCTTATCAAACGTCGTCCAGGACCTTAGCCGGGGCAACACATTGCTCTTGGGTTTATGGGATAAAATCAATTTCAAAGACGAGATTCTTTTTCTCCGAGTCTTGTTAGAGCTGAAGTTGGATAAGGCAAAATGGATCCAATCCCGATAGGATCAATTGAATTTGAAGAGAGAGGGTCGAAAGCTATCTGTCGAGGTCTAATGCACCGGAAATGACTTATGCAAGCTTACTATAAAAAGGTTTATCCTAGAGAATTCCACGAAGGGAACTTGATATTGAAGAAGATTCTTTCTATACAAAATGACTTTAGAGGAAAGTAGATGCCAAACTGGGAAGGAACTTATGTAGTAAAAAAAGCTTGTTCTGGAGAGGCATTGATGGATGGCAAAGATTTGCCCAAACTGGTGAATTCAAATCCAGTCAAGGAGTATTCTACCTAAAAGGAAAGAGGCCAAGGTGAAAACCCGCAAAGGGCGACTTAAAAAAAGAGAGAGAAAAATAAAAAAGAGAGGTCAAGGTGAAAACCTGCAAAGGGCGCCTTGAGACCAAAAGGGATTCGAGTTGAAAACCCGAAAAGGACGGCTTAAATTTGGATCAAAGTGGGGCATACAGCAGTCTTGCTATGCCTGAATTAACAATGAAGAAGTATGCTACGTCTTGGGGCATCGACAAAGTACTCTGAATCCCCTAAACACATATTGAGCTCAGAAAGATCCTCAAGAAGTTGGTACAAAAAAACTCAAGCTGCGATGTCTGGGGCACCTAATCTTCTATTTTACCCATTTTGAATTTGTTATATTTGATTAACTTATTCATTTCAAGATACATCCCAATAAATTTTCTTCTTAATTGTATTTGCGATCCTTGATTAACTCACTTGCTTCGAGCTATGCTCTTGATTAATTTCCTTTCGGTCTATTGTTATGATCTTTTTCAAGCATTTTACATTGAAATGAAGATTCGTGGACCAATAATACTTTCACAAAAGAAGTTTTCCATATTACTCTGGAAGCTTCTAAATAATACAAGAACCTGAAACAGGACTATTGTTTAAAACTCACCAAGCCTAAGGGTTGGAAATATTGAAGAAAGATGATTATCTCTTTGGAATTTTTATTTGTTGAACAAAAAGACAAGACATCACGTCGATGATATAATCTCGACGAAAATGAGCAATGTCAACCAAAGGGTAAAAGAGGATCGTTCTCGGGAAAAGAAAAATGATACTCTGCATTCATGTAAATATCAGGCACATACATCTGGTCATTACACCCAGAGAATGGTGTAATAGATCAAATTGATTGAAGATGATACAAATCATATACCTCTGAGTTGCAAGAGGATGGATGGAAGAAACCAAATGTTATTCCCCTGAAGTTACGATGGGAGATACAAACTTTATGTCCCAGAAGGAACAGTGGAAGGAATTCTGAAATTTCAGCGGGGCAAGCTTGCCGAGCAGAATGTGATTGTTTCTTTGACTTTTCTGAATACCAGCCGAACAAAATGGCAGCGTGATACGTCATTCCTGATGAACAATGAGCAATGATACCTTAAGCCTTTTAAAAAAGATCATTTTCATTTCTGCATTCATATATCATTCATAACACATCTAATTAGGAGCATTTGATTCATTTCGATCATAGCATCCTAATTATTTGACACAAGCATAACACATCTAGTTAGGAGCATTTGATTCATTTCGATCATAGCATCCTAATTATTTGACACAAGCATCACATCTAGTTAGGAGCATTTGATTCATTCCGATCATAGCATCCTAATTATTTGGCATAAACATAGATACATAAACCGATTCTACAGATCATGTCCCTAGAGGACGGTGTAGCAACATCGGTGAATTCACAGATCTTATCTCCCTAAGCGGTAGTGGAGCAGATCGAAGACGGTGAGCCTTAACCCCCTAAGCAGTAGGGTAACAGGCCGAATTACAGATCTTGTCTCCCTAAGTAGTGGTGGAGCAGATCGAAGACGATGGGCCTTAACCTCCTAAGTAGTAGGGTAACAGGTTGAAATTACAGATCTTATCACCCTAAGCAGTAGGGAAACAGATCGAAGGCGATGGGCTTTAACCCCCTAAGCAGTAGGATAACAGGCTGAATTTACAGATCTTATCACCCTAAACAGTAGGGAAACAGATCGAAGGTGATGGGCTTTAACCCCCTAAGCAGTAGGGTAACAGGCTAAATTTATAGATTTTATCACCCTAAGTAGTAGGGAAACAGATCAAATGCGATGGGCCTTAACCCCCTAGGTAGTAGGGTAACAGGCTGAATTTACAGATCTTATCACCCTAAGTAGTAGGGAAACAGATCGAAAGTGATGGGCCTTAACCCCCTAAGCAGTAGGGTAACAGGCTGAATTTACAGATCTTATCACACTAAGCAGTAGGGAAACAGATTGAAGGCAATGAGCCTTGACCCCCTAAGCAGTAGGGTAACAGGCTGAAAATTATAGATTTTTTCTCTCTGAAATGGCGTTGGAGCGGCTAGAAGCCACAGCAGATCTCCTTGAAGTTTCAGCAGATCTTTCTCCTAAAATGGCGTTGGAACGGCTAGAAGCCACAACAGATCTCCTTAAAGTTTCAGCGGATCTCTTCTCCTTGAAATGGCATTGGAGCGGCTAAAATCCATAACAGATCTCCTTGAAGTTTCAGCGGATTTTTTCTCCCTGAAATGGCGTTGGAGCGGCTAGAAGCCACAGCAGATCTCCTTGAAGTTTCAGCTGATTCTTTTCTCCTTGAAATGGCGTTGGAGCAGCTAGAAGCCACAGCAGATCTCCTTAAAGTTTCAGCAGATCTCTTCTCCCTGAAATGGCATTGGAACGGCTCGAAGCCACAGCAGATCTCCTTAAAGTTTCAGCGGAGTAGATTGAAGTCACAAGTCTTATCTCCCTAAAGTTGCAGTGGAGCAAACTGAAGATAGCAAATCTTATTTCCCTGAAGTTGCAGTGGAACAGATTGAAGCTATGAATAAACAGATCTTATCTCTCTGAAGTTGCAGTAAAGCAGATCAAAACAAACCTTATCTCCCTGAAGTTGCAGTGCAGCAGGTTGAAGTTGCAAGTCTTATCTCCCTAAAGTTGCAGCAGAGTAGATCAAAACAAATTCCATCTCCCTAAAGTGGCAATGGAACAGATTGAAGTTGAAGATCTTATCTTCTTAAAAGTGCAATGGACTGGAACGAGGCAAGCTAAAGAAGAGGAGCACGACATAAGTCAAGACTCGACGAGACCAGGAAAAATTGGTCTTTCTTAAAAGTCTTTGCTCTGTTCTCGTTACACGATAACGAACAAAGAGGGGCAGCTATTATAAGCCCAATTTGCTCGGCCTAAAACCCAACCTATCCTAACCCAATAATACAAAACCAAACCAAATCCCTAAACCCAAATATCAACCCAAGCCCAAACTAACCCTAATAGCCCAAATAAAAAAAAAGAGAAGAAAAAACAAAAACCTTAGGTGCGTCGCACCTAGGTCTGCCACCACCTTCGGCCACCTACCCTCTGACTCACCTGCTCCACCACCCTATCAGCACCGCCCATGCACCTACAAAATCGGAGAAGAAATGACAGCAAGAATAGTTGTAATATCAAGCTATAAAAGCCTAAAAATGTAAACTAAAAGGGACTTTTTTTTGCTTGGAAATAAAAACAGACATTCAAACATAAAAGGGTGGAAGTACCATCAAAAAGTTTAAAACACCAACACAAAATCATAGTAAGAAACACCAAATAGAGTTCAAAGGTTTCGAAATAAAAGTTTTATTTATTTTCGTTTTTGTTTATTTTATTTTATTTTATTTTATTTTATTTTGAACCTATTTTCTCTTTTATTTTCTTACCAAATACACATATATATTTTAAAAATTTAGAAAGAAAAAATATATACCCTTTTTTGAATTTCTGGCCACCGTGCACGGTGGCCGGAGACTGCGGCTGACGGCGACCCTACGGCGTCGAGCTCATCGGAGCTTGGCCTGAGGGGGGAAGCACTTCAGAGAAAAAGGGGAGGGATAAGTTTTTTTTAAAGGGGTGTTGAAATGATTTTTTTTTTTTGGAAAATTCACTTAAATAAAGGGCCAAAACGGCGTCGTTTTGAGCCTTAACGCACGACCCGACCCGTTCCAGGCCAAGGATCCGCGTGTTTTCAGTGGAAGGGCTAATTGCACTTTTAGCCCTTCTGCTTTTTTATTGTTTTGAAATTTAATTTTTCATTATTTCTAATTTTACCCTGCAATTTATTTTGGTTTTCATTTTGGTCCTTCCTTATGCTGCGCGTTTTGAAGCGAGGGATTATTGCCCATTTTAGTCCCTCATGGGTATTTGCGCATGCAATTTAGTCCTTTTCTCTTTTATATATTTCTAGATTTCCCCAAACTTTCTGTTTGAATTCAATTTAATCCCCTTTTAATTATTCGGTTACTTTACTATAAAATTAGTTAATTTTATTATTTTTACTACTATTATTATAAATATATTATTTTTATTATTGTTATTATTATTTACATGTTATTATTTCTTTTTCTTTTATTATGGTATTAGTATTGCCATTATTACTTTTTTATTTTTTATTTTTATTATCATTATTATTATCTTATTTTATTGTCATTTTTACTATTATTATTATTTTTATATTTTTTATTTTTTACTACTATTATTATTAGTATTATCAATATAATTATTACTATTAGTTTTTTACAATTATTATTTCACATACTATTATTACTATTTTTGTTATTATTATTATTATTTTTTTACCATATATTATTTCCTATTTTTATATATTATTATTATTATTAACATATACTATCATTATTAATGTACTATTATTATTATTATTATTATTATTACTAATATTAATATTCTTATTATTACTTTTATTATTATCATTAGTATTATTATTTTTACTACTACTATTATTATTATCAACAATATTATTATTATTATCGTTTTCATCTTCATTATCATTTTTATGTTGTCATGTTTTTTTTATTTACTTATGTATTCGTTTATTTCATTTCCCTTATGTATTTGTTTTATATTTTTATATTACTAGCCTTGCTTTTATTTCATCTTTTTATAATTGCTCATATTATTGTTATTAACACTGTCACGCCTATTATTATGTTATTATACATATTAGTACCATAATTTTATTTTATATTTCACTATAAATCATGTCATAGTTTTACTCGATACATTAAAATAATTCTTTCATAAAGCAAGCTTCGTATTTAGAAATTCGAAAAAATTGTGCCCTAACTTACTGGGTTTCGATTTTTTCTCGTTTAACCTAAATAACGACACAATCCTCTTAAATCGCAACACGAGTTTTGAATAAAGTACTTATTATCGGAGATACGAGGTGTTGTGTCCTAACTTACTGGATATGACATCTTGTCACCTCGAGATGAGGTTTTTGCAAACAAAGGCAATATCCGGTATTTGGAAGTTCGAGATATCATGCCCTAACTTATTGGGTTTCGACTTTTCTCGTTCACTCTAAACAATCGAATACCCTTTTAAAAAAGAGGCTAAAATACACGAATTTTAAGTAAAAGACAGGCTCATTCTCAAAAGTTCGAGACGTCGTGTCCTAACTTACTGGATGTGACATTTCATCACTTTGAGACGAGAAGGTCTTTAACATTTGAGCCTTTTTTTTACAAAAGAGGGATTGTATTTCAAAGTCTTTCAAGTTTTTAATTTTCGACACTAAGACACTAATTAATCAACTAGGTACCAATTTTTGGGCATGTCGAGGGTGCTAATCCTTCTTCGTGCGTAACCGACTCTCGAACTCATTTTCTGATTTTCGTAGACCAAAAAATTATCGTTTTAGTAAATCTTAACTTTTATTAAAATGATTAATTTGAGGTGACCCAATCACACCTCATCAAAAAGGATTGGTGGCGACTCCCTTTTTTCGTTTCCATTTTCAAAATCAAAGTCGACTGTCATTTTCCAAAAAAATGGTTTCGACAAAATTAATTTAAAGAAAGTAAGTTGCGAAATCTTCAAAGAAATAATGAATATTAATTTATCTAAGAAATCAATGAAATAGATGAATCATTTTGTAATGTTCGACCACGGTGATGAAGAGAGTGTAATATGAGTTCAAGTCTAGATACTTAGCTTAGTACATTATTATTTTAAAAAAAGTTTATATTTAATTCCAAGAGATATATTGTAAATAAAACTCTTTAATTATGGTAGGTTGGTTTATTTAAGAGTTTTATTTATTTAATTACTATCCATATTATGCAAACAACACTTAACACTTTTCTCTAAAATATTTTGTTCACTTTATCTCCGATAAATATGAGTTAAGTCGAATCGAATGGAATTGTTCGAATTTAAAAAATTTAAACATATCAAGTTAAAATATTATTACAGTACAATTATTTCCATGTTAGAGTATATAAATTTTAAAACCATATATATTGAAAAACTCTTTCAAAGCAAAATAAGAGGAAAAAAATACTTTATTATATTAAATTTAAATAATTAATTTACTTATTTAGGCCCCAAAATTATATTTTATAATTTTTTAACTTTTTTAATATATTTTTTAGAATTTTTAAATTTTTTAAAATAAAAATATTGAAAATTTTATAAGTATTTTTAATCTTAAAAATTATTTGAATTTTTTAAAATTTTGATTATTTTAAAATTTTTGTTAAGAAATATTAATTTATTCATTTTTAAAATTGATAGTGACCAAAGGGATATTTACATCAATATATCATTTGAATTATTCAAACTATTCGAGTTATTAAATTGTAAAATTTAACTCAATTCGAAACTTGAAATACTTATTTTAATTGACTGGATAAATTTGAATAACTCAATTTGATTAACTCGAAATTTAAAAAATAATTCAAAATTTTCAAGTCAAATATAATTTTGCTGCTATCCGAGGATCAATAAGTTTAGTATAGCAGCCACGTGAACATATTAGGCTTTTTCTATGAATCTAAGTAAGCAAGCAAAAGCCTAGTATTTTTTCGTAACAAAGGGGTCAATCCATTCCTTTAATGAGTTGGTGGACGTGTTCATGATTACATTCCTCTCCAACAAGATACTACAACAAAGCCTGGCATATATACTCCCCATCAAGTAGAAATTAAGATGGCAAACCTCGGGATTTTGTTCCTAGATTCAACACAACAACAATGAAACTTAAGGGTTTAACAGATGAATGGGCCATCTAGGTGTTCAATGCGAGTATAAACTACGAACACCTCAAGTATGCGCTAATAAATGACTAGCTAGACAGACTTTCCACCCTCTACGAAAGCGCCCACCAGTACGCTGAAAGAAGAGTTTCAAGGGGCAAAACCGCCGTCTAAATCCTCTGTCAACCTCCCCTCTGAGATTTAATAGCCCTTGCAAAGCTCGCCTTTCTCTACATGAACATCAAAAGAGAAATCCTTCGGCTTACACTTGGGGGAGATGTTCCTCTGCTCCTACCAAATCTCCCTAACGTCAAAGGACTGGCAGAGATGATAGACAACGCCAGCAACATGGGGAACAAGTAAAGTGAACACCCTACAATAGATTTGAAACTTACACTTCTCTCACTGCTTCCCCCGCTTATATCTTTAACCAATTTGAAAATCAAGGATTTTAGAGCCCCCGCCTCCCATGAGACCCAACCAGTACAAAAGAGATTCTACCCATAAATGCCAATTTCATAACACCTCCAACCACAGAACAAAAGACTGTAAACCTCAAAAATGCAATTGATTCAGCTGTGCACAGAAGTATGTACCACAGATCCCCCGCCAAATGGACTCCAAGCAAGAGAAACCTTATGCGAATCAAGAGAAGAAAAGGCTCGCGGTAAGAAGATAATCAAGGGGTGATAAATGTAATAATCGACGGTAATGAGGAATGGGCAAAATCAAACACACAAAAGGACCGTATCTAAGAAACACCATGTTTGTTAGTGCTCTACTTAAAAGGCCTCACCTAGTTCAAGCCTGGCAAATCAGTTTCAATGAAAGAGATGAAGTTAATTTCTCAGACACTGATGGTAACGATTAATTTCTCAGACACTGATGGTAACGATCCCTAATAGATATGACAATCATTGCGGACTTCCAAGTGGAGAACATTGGTTGACAGACAGCAAATAGAAGTACTACTTTACGACGCGTTCAAATAGATAGGCCTCAAAGAAATAGTATTAAAAAAGGCAAGCTCTATTTATGGCTTCGCCAACCAAGAGGTTCTATCGTGCTACCAATTACAATTAGTGACAGTCAGCATTAGGGATGTGTAAGTTTCCGATAAAACCGAATTAATTCGGTTAACCGACTGAATTCGGTTAATCGGTCAGTTAACCGAATTAATTCGGTCAGAAATCGGTTAATAATTTTTTAGAAGTTCGGTTAATGGTTAATTCGGTTCAAAATCGATCAGTTAACCGAATTAACCGAATTTAATAAACAATATTATAATATAGTTCGGTTAATTTTTTGGAAATATAAATTAATCGGTTGGTTAAGTCGATTAATTTTTATGTGCTTTATACTTGTTTTAATTAAAAATAAAAAATATATATAAATTTTGGTTAATTCGGTTAACAGACCTAATTAACCGAAAAAGTTTTGTTCGGTTAATTTTTTTTTTAAAAAATTCAGTTCAATTAACAGTTAAAAATTTAAAAAATTCGATTAATTCAATTAATAATAGTTCGGTTCAATTAACTAATCGATTAACCGATTACACACCCTAATCAGCATACAACTGAATACAACTGAAATGGTTGAGTCTATAATAGTCGGCCAGCCTTTGACAAATAACGTTGTTTTCAGCAGGCCCGTTATGAGGATGGCCAAGATGGTTCTCATTGCATTTTGTCTACAGGTAAAGTTCCCTATTCTAATAAGATTTTTATATAAGATTTTAAAAATAATAAAATTTAACTTAATAAATAAACAAGTCTTATTTAGTCAAAGTTTAAAATTTCAAATTTCCAAAATGACAAAAACTAAAAAAAAAAGAACAACACTAAAATACAATAACTAAATCCAAAACCATAAAAACTAATGTAGATTTTAACTAAACCCGAAAACTATAAAATCTAAATGTAGAATCTGAACTTATACCAATAGTTGCCATTTTATACGGCAATAGTTTATCGGTGAAAATTATGAAACCTAGACCAGAAAAAAGAGCTATTTTACCATTTTTTTAGGGTAAGCTACTTATTGAGAACTAAATTTTCACTGTAGTTCTGTTTTTGGTCACCTAACTGTCAAAATTTCAATTTAATCACTAAATTTTCAAATTTGTTTTATTTAGTTACTCTGCTGTTAATTCTTCAACACCGTGACGTTCTTACTAGTGACTAAACAGGCAGTTTAGTCTCTTCCCTTCGATTTGCTTAGGGAATGAGAAAAAGAATAAAATAATAATAACACCATGAGCAAGTGAAGAGGTTCAAACAAATTAACAAAACAACTCAGGTGAGACAAATTAAAGAACCATCTAAAAAACCATAAAAACAGTATATCCTTTCCTTTTGTGTAATATATTTGACGCCCCCAACATGCTGCTGCATCTCAAAGCTCCACTGGAATAATAATTATAATACTAAAACAATACCATTCCCCTTGTAAGAACGTCTCCACATAAAACCATTCTAATAACATAGCTGCCAGAGCTACAGTGAGCTATTGACTACCAACATGGGGAAGACAAAAAAAAAAAAAGGGGGGTATAAAGAAGATCAACATATATGATATATTTAAAGACTTCCTAAAAGAAGCGGGGGAAAGAAGAATTGAAACATTTGCCATAAAGCACATTTCATGATCCTTTCTTAGCCGTGGTTTAAACATCTAGCCTCCTTTAGGATGCAGAAGGTTTTGCTATGGATTTCTTAATAGCCTCGGCATAAGTCCTGTGTTGGTAGGTTAGGGTAGATTCGAGCAAGTCCCAAAGGGATGTCTTGGGGTTCCAACCTGTTTGCCGTAATGAAACAATTGATCAGATGCTCAATTCACTTAC
The DNA here is from genome assembly GCF_007990345.1 of Gossypium hirsutum. Taxonomy (NCBI): domain Eukaryota; kingdom Viridiplantae; phylum Streptophyta; class Magnoliopsida; order Malvales; family Malvaceae; genus Gossypium; species Gossypium hirsutum. The sequence continues at coordinate 64,323,111 of NC_053432.1, read as the reverse complement.
AAGATAAAAATCCAAAGATCATACGAGAACAACTAAGAAAAGCACAACCTACCGAGTTGTTTGTTTATTATGGTCATGTCTGGAATTCTCTTGTCACTATCATCATAACCCTCACCATAAAATTCCTTGGAGCTGACATCAACTGTTGGAGACTCCAGCACAGTTTCTCCACTAACCTTGGCATAGACCTGAAGAGCCCAAAGGCATGTAGTTATAAATTACATGTGATCAAATATACCACTATAAAAAAAATAAAAATACGAACTATAGAAACTATGTGCTTCACCTTAGTCATCATTTCAGCAAGTTGCCTAACTGTGACTTCATTGTTCGGGTTACCCACATTGAAAATATGGCCATTGGCCCTATCTGGATTTTCCTGGACAAATGAAACCCAACAGCTTAGTTTAATTTCTGCGTTTGGCTAGATGTGGGGATGAGGGAGGGAAGAGGGTGAGTAAGAAGAGACAAGTTAATACGCACAATCATCAAGAGAACAGCTTCAATAGCATCCTTTATGTATATAAAAGTTCTCTGAGATTCGCCACCATCCACAAGCTTAAGTGGTTCACGACGTAGGAGATTCTAAACAGGAAAAAGAAAAATTAACATTCAAAATATAACTATCAAAGAATTGAAAGGAGAAATTATAGGCGGCGTCTAGGATTCCTAGAATTAGGAAAAGAGTTCGACTAACATTACTAAAGCATGCAAGAACTCTGGGAACTCCCTCACTAGGACCATCAATACCAGGAATGAAATCCATCCTGGGTCCAATCCAGTTAAAAGGCCTCACAATAGTGAACTCGAGCCCAGTCTCTGCCCCTTCAGCTGAAATCGATATAAAATTAAGTCAGTTAATATAATTCTAAGCATCTCTATTGGGAACAGGCTACTTGATAAGATGCTAACCATAAATGAGCCTCTCAATCAACTGCTTAGCACATGCATAGGACCACCTCTGTTTCTCAATTGAACCAAAAATGCAGGGGGAAGTATCTTCCTTAAGAACATAGTAGGCAGGATCCTATATCACATAAATCAGAGAATGAACATATTAATAACATCTATAAATATGGGAGGGGAAAAGGAACAATAACACTAAAGGAAACTTAAAAATTTAAAGGAGAAAAAAACAAAACAAAGCATACTAAATCATTCTCAGCATCACCACAGATTTAGCCATACACATAAAATACGTCTAAAAAGCAGATTGCTTGATAAACAAAAGTCTTTTAAAAAAATGGCATACTTTGAACCCTTCAGCCTCATGAAGCAAACAAATTAATAAAAGAGCTTTTCCAAAAGTCTCCTTTTTTTTTTTTATAGAAAAAGGTTATAAACATGACTGACAAAGAAAGAAAATAAATGATAGTCAACAAAATTTAAAAACTTGAGAAGATAATATCAATAATCAGTGCAGGAATAAAGATCTTGCAAGGCTTGATACTGCTTGCGCATAAAGGGGCTGACCAGCAAATAAAATTGGCATAACTTGTTATAAACAACTCATAAGTACAACTTGACAGACTAAGTAAGACCTCATTAACCATTCAACTATCACAGTAAGTTGCTATTACATTGAACCAAACAACCACATAAACTCCCACCAACGACCCTCCATTTTTTTAGGAGGGCATTGACCAATGTCTGCAGACCATCCAATTTCAAGATTCATTCATTTAAAATAGCTTGACATTTCAGCTCAACACCAACTCCAATTTTTTTTTCCTACTAAAATATAAAACATATAAATCAAAAAATAAACATTGAATCTTTCACATAAAAAGAGCACCGAAAGATCTATACAAAACCACACATGTTACCCTGTTAAAAGCAAAGCATAGATGTAAAATCCTTTTTCAAGAGATACTCAATTAAGCTATTAAAAAAGGAAAGTGAAAGGTTACCTGACGGAGAGGAGAATCTTTAGGAAGAAAGCTTCCAATAGTTTTTCCATACACTTCACAAGTAGAGAAGTGAATCAGACGCTTGTTGTTCTCTGAACAGTACTTCACCTATCAAACCACAAGTTCACAGCACTGACTTCAACTTCGATCTCAAAAAGCTAGTAACAATCAAATCCCCCCTCATTCACATCGACATCAATCTAACTAAAAGAGAAATAAAAGATGACAAAAAACCATTACAAGAGAAATGCTTACCACAGGAAGTGCATCAATAAAATTGCTGTAAATCGTGTCTAGTGGACGCGTATTATAATCTGCCGGAGTACATATGGCAGCAAGATTTATCGTCTACATTGCCAGAAAAACAATAAAAACCAAATCAATCGCCATAAATTCAGCAAGAACTTTTGAAACTCAACAAAATAAATCCAACAGATAATAAGAAACTAGCTTTTAAACAACAATGGGAGAAAATTAGCTCCAGAGGAACTTCAAAATCACATAAACAAAAACAAGATTGCATGAGATCTAATAAATTAAAACAAAAGGGAACACTAAACAAACAAAACGAAGAAAAAGCAGTCAAGCGGAAAATAAAGAGAAACAGCAAAAGATCCGCCTGAGCATAATTTTCAGCAAAAGGAAGTAGTATCAATGATATAAGAAAAGAGAGAGAGCAAGAAAGGCAAGAAATTACGAGATCTGCCATCTTGATGAGGCCTTCGAGCCTAGAATCGTGCTTAATGTTAAGTCGGTGGAACTGAATACGGCCAGCCCAAGGGAGAGAGTCAGGCTCGAGGAGATGCTTGATCTTGTCATTGTAAACGTCCAAGGCGAGCACCTTGTGCGGCGTCTCCGACATCAATTTCTCGCAAAGGTGGGAGCCGATGAAGCCTCCGGCGCCGATCATGCATATCGTCAACGGCTTTATTGGCCTCCCATCAAGATCCGTTCTCGTAGCCATTTGAAACGACGCCGGTTTTTTATAATCTTCGAACGACGGAGACGACGATAAAAAAAAATATTAGCAGTGTTACAAGAGAAGAAATGAGCTGAGAGAAATGGAGATGGAGAAAAATGAAAGAGGGGCGTGCTGTATATATGTGGTTGGAAGGAAGGAATTGACAGAGAGACGGTGACCCTTTTTTACAAAGTTACACTAGATGATGAGGCCGGATTAATGCGTACTCGCGAATGTAGCTAAATCGGTGTACTCGAACGATAAGAGGTACACGTGGAGGATTTAAATGGTGCGGGCTAATGTTGGGTGCACAGGATCCCGGTGAACCGTGTTTAGATTGGATCTGAGGATAATTATTTCAATCATACCATAAATTTTTATCTATAAAACAACTGATGGTTTGGTTTGGATTAATTCTGTGCAAAATATGTATATCATGAACGAGTTAAGTGATTTTTTTTTCTTTTTAGTTTAATTAAAATAAGCTATATTTCATTCATTATTAAATAAGTAAATATTTAAAAATTTGAAATCTTGATTGTAGGTTTACATTAACATTATTTTTTTGAGAGGATAGTTATGTTAAATTGGTATATTTTTCACGCAGATAACCATTGATGAAAATCTCGGCTAGTACGTACTTTATCAATTTAAATTATCTGTATGATTATAATACTTTCACAAAATCAAAATATAAATGTGCAAAGACGTCTAGAATTGAGGCACCCACTTATTCCTAATATTGATCAAGATTTTAGTAAAATAAATTAAAAGTGTTAAAAGAGTGTTTTTATGTGTATATCCCTTATAAAACGGTTAAATTCTCTATTTATATGATACGGTTATTGTTCACGGATGTGACATTGTAGGTAGGTTCTTATGCATGCCAATATGTACTCTACTTTAAAATTAACACATGTTTTCTGTGTATGGGTTTGCCTGCATGGTAGTGCGAACCCACATCGTGCGAGCTCATTAAAGAACGCTAACACCTCATGTATGAACTCAGGGTGCGAACAATGTAGGCTACAGGTCGGAATCCGATTAGGTAACTAGGTAGTGCGATGGTAATGATGAATACCATAACAATTTGTCCCCCACCTAGTTCGAATAAGAGTTATAAAGTGACTCTTCTAAGAACTTGGCTTCGCGAGGTGAGAGATTATTGAGAGAGAAACTTATTGCATGCCAATACCTATCCTACTCTAAAATTAACACGTGTTTTCTATATATGGGTTTGCCTGCATGGTAGTGCGAATCCACATCGTGCGAGCTCATTAAAAGACACTAACACCTCATGTATGAACTCAGGGTGCGAACAATGTAGGCTACGGGTCGAAATCCAATCAGGTAACTAGGTAGCGGGATGGTACTGATGAATACCATAATAATTTGTCCCCCACCTAGTTCGAAGAAGAGTTATAAAGTGACTCTTTTGAGAACTTGGCTTCGCGAGGTGCGAGATTACTGAGAGAGAAACTTATTGTATACACTTTTCAGTTTAGATTATCATATACACTTCACTACATGTTGAGGAGAAGTACAATTGTATACAACTGATTGTGCCTTCATTCTTGGACACATGAATCGTTAAAGTGTAAAATTCTTTTAAAATGAGGTTACCTTAACCCTAAGAATGAAACCATTTGAATTTGAATTTTTTTAGAAAGAGCTGCAATTAAAAAGGATAATCGTGTTTCAAAGGAATTTTCTTAAAATCTGCAAATTGTATTTGTGATTTTTTTGGGTTTATTTGGACACAATCGTTAGGGCAAAAGGAAGTGGTTGTATTATCCAAGGTAACCGTAGTGGTTTAGGAAGTGAGCCTTCATAACACCGTCAAGTGAATACTCCTATAGAGACGAAAGCCTATGCTTATAGCACCAAGAAAGAATAGATGAATAGTCACTTGGTTGCTAAGGGATTCAAATACCCAATGTTGCTTATAAGTTCTCGATTGTTGAAGGGTTAAGGCAATTGAGTGACACCACTGATGGAAGTTTTCTGTTTCCCTTACAAGTACTAGAAGTAGGTTTTCATTTTTCACTCCATCTATTTTTCTACAATTTACTTGACAAGTATAGGACAGCTCTGGGGGAGTTATCTGGCTTCTCATGGTGGGTCGTGATGGCTTACTTTATTTCATGTGGCCGGCGAGAAGAGGCCCCATTAATTTCTGTTTTCCAGAATCTGTACCAACTCAAGGCTTATAATCGAGGGGGTTCGCTGGGTTTATTTTACTTTACTCATCGCAATAAACTGGAATTGATTGTTTCCAATTGGTCTTTGAACCTTCAATTGAATCACTGTAAGTACATATGGGTAAAGAGTAAATTTAAGGTTGGTTTTGACTTTTCTATTGAATGGTTTACACCTATCAAAAGTGAATGCTTACGAAGAGAAGATATTATATCGAAAGTGGGGTGGGCTTAATTTTATCGGCTTCGGCTAGGCCGTGTATTGAAGCTAGAGAAGTTGGTAACTGTGAGAAATGTATTTCACTATTGCCTCGCAGATCTGAGCTTTAATATATGGAGGCATGTTGGTGATGATAATGGTGCGGACACCGTTTCAATTTTGCCTACTCAGTTCACATGGCTACATGGTGCCACTGGTGAGTTAAGACTTATTATGTTATGGAAAAAGAATAAGCTTGCAAATTATTTTTATACTTTTTTATAAATTAAAGCCTTGTTCGCAGTCCTTTAAACCTGCCGAGGATTAAGAGGTAGCACGAAGTGTAATGGCCCAAATTTGAGGTTATCAGAACAGTGGTTTCGGGACCACAAATCCGATGAGAAAAATTTTATTTTTCTTATATTTTTATGGTCTACAATTTTACAAAATGATTTTTTGAAAATTTCATTCGAAAATTTCGACGTTTGGGCACTCAATTTAGTCAAAAGGACTAAATTGTAAAAAGTGCAAAAGTTGAGTTCTACATGTTAGAGGTGTCCAATTGTTATGAAACTTTAAATTGGAGGTCTTTATATGGTAATTATACCATTGGTAACTTGGTAGACAAAAATGGACATGAGATAAGTGAAATAGAAAATTTTTAAGTTAGGGGCAATTTGGTAATCTAGTAATTAAAATGAATTAAAAGGGAAAAAGATGGCAAAAATCATCATCTTCTTCATATGAACGAAATCAGCAAGGGGGGAAGCCATAGTTAGGGTTTTCAAGCTTCCAAGCTCCATAGTAAGTGATCCCAAGCCCCGTTTTTAATGTTCTTTACGTTTTTGAGATCCCGGTAGCTTAATTTAGCTTATTCTAGCAATAATTTAACCTAGGGTTTATATTTGGAAAAATACCCATAGGTGAAAAGTGTTTATTTTGATGTTTTATGATAGAATATGAAGCTAGAAATTATGTTAAACAACTTTTGCTAAGCGATTTTAAGTGAAAACGAGTAAAACGACATAATCGGTAAAAATACCTAATGTTCATAAGTACATGTTAGAGTGGGAATTTGATGTTGCCATAGAAGGGAAAAATGTTCAGAATGTTATAAAACATAAGAATAAGAGATGAAGTTTAATTTCCGAGCCTTGGGGCAAAAATGTAATTATGTAAAAGTTTAGGGGCAAAATTGTAATTTTGAAAAAGTTAGAGTCGAGGGCTGTTTTAATGAATGTGATTGTTAAATAAGTTAAATTTACTATTTTAGATCAAGAAGTACGAAACTCGAGGTTAGACAAAGGGAAGAATAAAGTTGAAGACTAAGTTGGTGAATTTGGCTATAATTGGTACCGAGGTAAGTTTACGGTAAATAAATGCAATATTTCAATATTTATTATTAATGCTGTTAATTTCCAGCAATTATGAATTTATTTTATGAATTTATTTGATGATGATCCAAGCATGAAATGATAGAGAATTAAAATTTAAAAGTCCCGTTGATACATAAGGATGGTACTGGATACGAATGTCATGACATTTGGGTAAAGAGATCCCATGTAAGACCATGTCTGGGACATGGCATTGGCATCCTTAAGATCATGAGAGGTCCCCTGTAAGACCATGTCTGGGACATGGCATGGGCACCGAGACGAGAGGTCCCATGTAAGACCATGTCTGGGACATGGCGTTGGCACCGAGATGAGAGGTCCCCTATAAGACCATGTCTGGGACATGGCATGGGCACCATCACGAGAACATCCCATGTAAGACCATGTCTGGGACATGGCTTTGGCATGTTATTATCAGAAGAGACCCGAGTATCCTTATTATTCCAATGTAGCTCAACGGGCTTGTAAACGAATCATGTTCATGAAAGTTCAGTTTAAAGCATAAATGGCAAGCTCAGGTAAGTTGTAAGACTTAAGAACTTATTATACTATCAATTGATGTTCAACGATGCAGCAAGGATTGAGTAAGTTATGCACACAAATATTCTAAGTAAACAAGTAAGAGAACTAGTATGAGATTAACTAAAGAGTAAACTAGAGATATAGACATTGAGTTTAATTATTTAAGTTAAATATTGTTATTTATTTGCTAGTAAACTTACTAAGCTTTATGCTTACTTCTTTTATTTCTCTTTCTCTTATAGTATTGCAAAGCTACTTCAAGGATCCTAAAGAAGTCGGAGATCGTCCACACTATCAACTACAACTGCTCGGTATTTTATATCGAAACACGTTTGAGTTATGGCATGTATAGGGATTTAGTTATTTTGTATGTTTGTAATGATGATTTTGCTAATGAGTGATGTGTAAGTATTTGATGATGTATGGTTATTAAAATGATTAAGGATGAAGGTGTTTGTTGTTATGAAAGATTAGGTGATAAATTATGCATGGAAATCATGAAAGGATAAAATTTTGCAAAGAAACAGAATTTAGGCAGCACAGTGACGTGAATTTGAAAAATCACCCAAGATAGTATAAAATGAATTAGAGGGTGAATGATATATGGAATTAAAGCTTGTTGAGTCTATTTTCATGGAAAAATAATGGTGTAGAAAAAGGAAATTTATATTTTAAGATATGTGAATTTTAGTAAGATAGGGTCAGAACTATTTTTGGAGTCCTCTGTTCTGAGTTTAGAAAATAATTACAAATTGTACAAAAATGGTTATGAGTTGAAATTTACATGCTTAGATTTATTAATGAGTCTATTTTCTGTAGAAACAAGTAAGAACTTCATATGAAAATCCTACAGTGAGAAAACTTATATTTAGTGACTAGAGGTCAGGGCAGTCAGGTGGTGAAACAGGGGAGACTTTAACTAATAAACTGTACTAATTTTCTGAACCAAAAATTCTAAAAATTTTATGGTGAGTAGATATATTAGTCTAGTTTCAGGGAAAATTTACGGAATTAAATTTCGATTCTGTAGCTCAAGTTATAATTAATTTAGTAACTGCTGCGCGATTGGACAGATTTGCTGCGAATAATGAAATAAATTTTCAAACCTAGTTTTTATGCTCCGAATTGGTAAGATAAGCTAAGTAATGCCTCGTGCTCGACTTCGGAAACGGTCTCGGGTAAGGGGTGTTACACGAAGCCTCTTATGATTTCTGTTGGCATTAATAATAGATTTGTTGGTGATGCAGACACAACTCACGTCGTTAAAGAGAGTTCAGGGAATCACCAAGTTTATCTAAGGAGATCAACGAATACATGAACATTTGATCTTTTATGCAAAATATGCATGGAGGTCCTTCTAGTGCTTCTGCTGAGGAAGGAAGCGCAAGTAGTCGAAAGAAACAAAAGACTATTGTTGGAGCTGTCAATATTATTCTAAGCAATGAAGATGAGGGTAACCCTATAAGGGAACTTCACTGAAAGAAATGGAAGGATTGTGCTGCGACATCTGGTGATGTGGCCATCATTGCTACAGTTCCTACTATGATTCGTTCTCCTATTGGTTTTCCTTCTGGGTCTCCACCTCCACCAAGACCACATACAAAAGACACTTTTGGTGTGATTTTTCAACATGACCCTCCTGGAAGTTTAATGAAATTTTTGTCTACATGTAACACCCCTAACCTGTCTCCATCGCCAGATTAGGGTTACGGAGCTTTACCAAACAACCGAAACATCATTTAACATCAAAACATCTCAATAAAATCATTTTACATTAATTAAATAAATCTTATTAAAAACCTATCAAACATATGCATTTGGGCCTGAAATCGAGCCTTCAAGGTCCTAAAAACAGTTTAGAAGCAATTCAAGACTAATTTGAAACAAATCAAAAGATTTTGGAAAAAGTTACAAAATTTGAAAACAGGGGTCACACAGTCGTGTGACATGTTCCAAGCCATATAACAATCGAACAAAAGGACACACAGCCGTGTTCCAACCCATGTCTCAAATCGTGTCACTCAGTTAGTTTACATGGCAATGTCGCAAGCCATGCGCCAGACTGTGTAACTCTCTGACTTGTGGCACACGATCGTGTAGCAGGCCGTATAACACACTGACTTAATACACTAAAAACTTACAAGTGACACACGGCCGTGTAGCCAGGCCATGTGACAGCCCGTGTCCTAGGCCGTATGTTCCAAACTTTGACCCTAAAATCAAGCTATTTCAAGGTAAAAACATACCTATCCAACCACTCCACTTGTGCACACATTCAATAGGCTTAAGCATCATTCAATCACATCTAAACATACCAATTCGAAACAACTTGTCTCACCACATTTATACCAAAACACCATTAATCAAAACAAGTCAATATAACCACATTTCAAGCACAAAATCTAGATCCTTTGACTACCAAATGAATCATATACAACCATTTACATATCATCACAAACATACCAAAAATGATCATACATTACAAGTGCCTAAAGTGGCCAACATGACCTAACTTGTCAAAACTCCAACGTTCATCAAACAAAACATAAACTTCAAAAGCATATACATACCAAATCAACCATTAACACATTCACGAACTACCATTACACAAAGTCCTATACATGTCATTTATAATCATGGCCAGAATAACTCAAAAACTATCAAAATGGTTGCTGGATAGTGTGATAGATCTTCGTCAAACTTTCAACCGATCGAACTTCCAGTAATCTACGAAATAAAGGAAAGTAACAACGTAAGCAACTAGTGCTTAATAAGCTCGTATAAACTCAAACATAACTTACCATTTCTTAATTACACATTATAAAATATGCATAATATCATTATCAAGAGCATAAGCTCAGTAAAATCCTATACAAGCACTATCAAACTCACAAGTTAATAAGTTCATACATGATACATATGAGTTCAATCATATCGTAAGTAGATTTCATATACATATCATTTAACTCACTAACCTTTTCATAAGATCATTAACCATTGTTCAATTGTATACATACCTTGCCTTTAACATTTGCTTACCCATTGAACCATTTAGAATTATATTAGACACTTTGGAATGCTCACATATAGTGTGTCTTTCCATATAACCATAACATTTCCTTTTCAATAGCTCACACGAGCTATGGTTCGGAATGTTAGTTACACGATGCTGCTCACATGAGCTGTGGAGAATCCGGAACAAATGTTGGACCTCAGCCATCAGTAAGACATTTAAGACCAATACCTGAAACATGAAATCCCTAACCACATGTCATTCGTATCCTAAAAATTCTTAAGGTTCAAATGGGATTATTTATCTGTCAATTACTCAAAGCATCGATGCATGTATATTCAAGTTCATTTAGAACTCACACGATATAACATATAAATTAATTTAACTAACACTAATACGATTATAATTCATACGAACTTACCTCGACAACTATGATTGTAATAGTGGAATTGGAAACAAATCCGAAGCTTTCGCATTTCCTCAATTTAAATCCGGTTGTTGTTTATCTTGATCTAAATAGATAATTTCATTCAATTAAGTACTTCAAGTATTCAATTCAATCAATAATTCATATTTATGTAAGATTATAAAATTACCCCTAATATTTTAACGTTTCATAATTTATTCCTTAAGCTCGTAACTTGAAATTTAACTATTTTAACCTCCATACAAGTTAGCCAAATTTCTTAGGGACTCATATCAACCCACTTAAATCATCATTTCATAATATTACCATGAAATTTCACTATTTTCATGAATAAATCCTTAAACCCTAAATTTACTAAAAATCCTTTAACAAAACATGCTTGTTTAACAACCAAGACTAATAATATTCCAATTAACATCAAAACACATTCAAAAACAATTATGGCAAGTCCATCACCCTTTAACAGTTTTGCAGATTAACCCCCTGGACTAGTTAGATTAAGTTAATACGAGCTCAAAAACATAAAAATCAATAAAATCGGGACTTGAAAACCTACCATGCACAAGACACAAGTGATCAAATACTCCAAGCTCTTTTTCTAATGGTGATTTCAGTCAAGGCTTGAAGAAATGAGGAAGATGATGATATTTGGCCTAATTAATTTTATGTTTATTTACTAATTTACCATCTTGCCCTTATTACTAATAAAAAAATTTAATTAAATCTTGTCCATGACTATCCAATAACTTAATTATGGTATATTTACCATCTAAGTGCATTAACTTTCCTTTCCATAGCCATTTAGCCCTTTTAACTAATAGAAACCCACTTTTGCAACATTTACGATTTAGTCATTTTTATCTAATTAACCATTTAAACTACAAAAATTATTAACGAAACCCTAATACGACCCTATTATAATCTCATAGACTTTAAATAAATATTAAAATATTTATTCTCTCGTTGAAATCGTGGTTCTGAAACCACTATTTTTGACGCTATTGAAAAAGGGTTGTTACAAACACGACCGTGTGATCCCTGTTTTCAAATTTTGTAACTTTTTCCCAAATCTTCTAACTTGTTTCAAATTAGTCCCGAATTGCTTGTAAATAATTTTTAGGGCCTTAAAAGCTCGATTTAAGGCCCAAATGCATATGTTTGATAAGTTTTTAATAAGATTTATTTAATTAATGTAAAATGATTTTATTGAGATGTTTTAATCTTAAATGATGTTTCGATTGTTTGGTAATGTTCCATAACTCTAATCTGGTGACAGAGATAGGTTAAGCGTGTTACACTACTAGTGGTGAGACACAGATGTTGTTTTCGTGGCATGAACACCTAAGCATGTAGAAATTTCCTTATTGCCCTACTATAGTAAGAAAACAGTGGAAGGATTTTATGCCTCAAGAAGTAAATGAGCATATTTTTCCTTCTGCATCATCCAACTCTGTGAAGAAACCATCGTTGAAGGAGCTGATATTATCTTATCAAGTGGCCTTGACTGAAGTTGCTATAGCAAGTGTAGGGATCGCTGGAGGTATTAGCGAAGAGGAGGTAAGGAGGATGGAATCTTAAAATGCTCACCAATCCACTATGGGGGTTCTGGAGAGGGATCGCAAGCTCCACAAGCACTTAGATGAAGAAAATAGAAAATTAGTCGATCAAAATAAGAGGTTACAGAATTGCCTCATTTTCACTGAAAAAGATATTGAAAAATTACATGGAGAGATTGCAATTGAGCAAGTTAATAAGGTTGTTTTGGAGGCAACCATAAAAAAGTATGGATAAGCGACATAGACTTATTATGGCTAATCTATCGAAAATTCATGAAGAGGCTTTGGAAAAGTATAAGGTTAATACTATGCAAAGCTTTCAGGATTATTTGCCAGATTTTAAATCTAACTTCCTGCTGCATGCTCAAGTGGTTGGCGGTCCCTTTGATGCTCGCAGGGTAAACTTCGACGCTTACCCTCTAGAGATGCTTGGGAGGAATTTGTGGAAAAGTGGAAGAATTCCATCAGACTTCATTTTGCTGATACTCCTGTTGAAACCAGTGTAGCTTCTACTGCTAGGTGTGAAAGGGATGCTAACGAATGAGTGGAGGAAAGAGAAGGTGAAGAGCTCGCGGACCCCTAAGATATTAGTGTTAATTCATGACTTCATTCTATTCATTGTATTTGTTGTTTTTATCTTGTAATGGAAAGAGGTATATTTTTCTTTTATTGAAACCTTATAGTGTTTGATCATGATTTTGTTTGAGCAAACTACATAACTAAGTGGTCATTGTAAATGAGTTAAACGAATATAACTTAAATGGTGATTAGGAACCATTGAATTATTCAACTTAACTTGGATCTGAAATCATCATATTTAAGTTGCAATCATGAATCAACTTAAGAAAGGTTACGCAGGATCACAAGTCAATAAACTTAGTGTGTAATCGTAAGTCAACGAGCCTTAGTAATATCAACTATGATATAAAATTAGTAAGCTATTTGGAGTAGCGATAGTAAATTAGCTAACTTAGAAAAAATTGTTCATAATAAGTGATACGATCCGCCTCGGGGTGAGTTGAGTCGTATGTGAGTTTGCCCGATTGTCTACGAAGGAATAGCGTTCGATTTGTTCAAAAGGATGTTTTAACGTAAATAATGGCAGAAGCTATGTAAAAGGATTCAAATATGGGTTTATGGATATGAAGTTTATGTAGATGGGTTTATGGATATAAAGTTTTTGTAGGTTTGGTTATAATGAAACGAAAAGATGGAATGGAATGGAAATGAAAATGATCTCAAAAACAAACACGAACCAATATTAGAAAATATTGACCCAAATGTTTATAAGTTTTCAAGGTGGTCGGATGGAGAATATGAGAACCTCGACCCACTACTTAGCAAAGTAGGAACCTTGGCATGTTTGAACGCCACACTACGAGTAGTGATAAGTTCGGTTTTCAACAAAGAAAATGGATGACACAACTAGAACACTAGGTAGCCAACAAATCTTTGAACAAAAACAGAGAAAAGTTTGCCTCACAAATTTGGCAGAATATCATTAACAAAAATATTCCAAAAAGTAGTGTCAAAAAGGCTTGGTTATAAGAATTTATAAGGCTAAAATGAGCTAGCCAAATGGTCACATAGTAAAGTGCTATTAAAAAGGCTAATTATAAATCAAAGACTTTTGAAATTCTAGAGTCAATAACTCCTCTCTTTAACTAGCTGAATTAATGTCCTTAAAGGCTTGAAAAATGACTCTTAATTTTCCCTTTGGCTAGTTGAATAGACTCCAGTCACTTTAATGAAATTTGCAATGCATAAATTGTCCATTAAGTGGCAAAAAAAACGTTGGGGTATTTGAACAAGCTGCTACCAGATTTTAAAGGACATGAAATGCTCCTTTAAACTCTCTTTTAATGATGCTTAATGCTTCCTTTATAACAGCCCCCTCTTTTGTAACCAAAATAACTTGAAAAGTCTCCTTTATTGAATGCGTAACAGCCTTTGTGAATTGAAAAGTCACCTGCAATTAAAACATATGTAACCGTCACATTTATTCAATTATTAAGCTTTAAACAAATTAACAACTACGTAAATAAATGAACACACACTTATGCATCATTTATTCCAACAACTAGTTAATTAAAAGAAGTATTTAATGAACTTTAACTCATGCACCAATAAATTAACCTAGTAACTAGATTAATTAAAGAAGCAACAGAAGTATTTAATGAACTTTAACTCATGCACCAATAAATTAACCTAGTAACTAGATTAATTAAAGAAGCAACTCATTATATTAAATTCATCAAATAAACTCATTTAATTAAACTAAGATGAGTTGTATTAATGACCAGCAACTCATTTATTAAACTAAGAGACTTAAATGCAAGTATTAAAATGCAAACTAAATGCAAAGCTAAAAGAAATAAATAAAAGTTCAATTTAGTTGGAACTGGTTCAAGGAGCGGAAATTGAGCTGAAATTAGTTTGCAAAATGTTGCAAGGACACTTTATTAAGCTGGTCCCAACTCGATCTATTTCTCCAACCAAAGCCTCGCCCCACACTTGATTAACTAAGGCCGAAATGGCCTCCTTGAATTGCTTAGCTCGAGCTCACGTAATTGGTCCTTGAGGCAGCACCATTGAGTCCTTGCTCGAACTTGATGCACTCCAGGTCGCGATCGTATCAATAAGAAATCAAATGAACTTAGGCTCTGATCGTTAATCAACAAGCCTTAATAATATTAGGTGTGGTATTAAATTAGAGAGCTGTTTGGAGTAGCGATAGAAAATTAACTAACTCAAAGAAAATTGTTCATGATAGGAAATCAAATGAACTTAGGTTGTGATCATTAATCAACGAGCATTCATAATATTAGTTGTGATCTTAAATCAGCGAGCTGTTTGGAGTAGTGATAGAAAATCAACTAACTCAGAGAAAATTATTCGCGATAAGAAATCAAATGAACATAGGCTGTGATTATTAATCGATGAGGCTTAATAATATCAACTGTGATCTTAAATCGACAAGTTGTTTAGAGTAGCGATAGAAAATTAGCTAACTCAAAGAAAATTGTTCATGATAGAAAATCAAATGAACTTAGGCTCAGATCGTTAATTAGCGAGCCTTAATAATATCATGTGTGATCTTAAATGAGCGAGTTGTTTAGAGTAGCGATACAAAATCAGCTAACTCAAAGAAAATTGTTCATGATAAGAAATCAAATGAACTTAGGTTGTGATCGCTAATCAACAAGCCTTAATAATATCAGCTGTGATCTTAAATCAGCGAGCTGTTTGGAATAGCGATAGAAAATCAAGTAACTCAAAGAAAATTATTCACGATAATAAATCAAATGAACATAGGCTTTGATTTTTAATCAATGAGCCTTAATAATATCAACTGTGATACTAAATCAACGAGTTGTTTGGAGTAGCGATAGAAAATCAACTAACTCAAAAAATTTGTTCATGATAGTAAATCAAATAAACTTAGGTTGTGATCATTAGGGGTGAGTGCTGGATTGAATCCAGTGAAAAATTTTCGAGTTAATCGAATTCACGAGTCCTATTTTATCTTCATAACTCAATTTGAAAATTTTTCGAATCAAGTCATGCAAAATGAAATTCGAATCAAGTGAAACTGTTAGAGTTAAATTTTAAAAATTAAGCATGTCAAATAAAAATATTGCTATAGTATAACTAATTCCATGTTAAAACACATAAATTTGAAATCATATACAATTGAAAAAAAAAATTCAAAGCAAAATAATAATAATAAAATAAGATACATGAGTATGATAAATTTGAATAATTAATTAGGTCCCAAAATTATTATTTTAGAAAATTTTTAAAATTTTAACTTTCTTTTTATATTTTTAAAAATTTTATACTTTTTTTAAAATATAAAATTTGAAATTTTTATAAATATTTTGAATTTTTGAAAATTATATTGAATTTTTTTGTAATTTTTGTTATGAGAGACCAATTTGCTTTTTAAAGTTGATAGCGACTAAAAGGATATTTACACCAATCTGTTATTCGAATTATTCGAGTTATTCGAACTGTGAAATTCAACTCAACTCGAACTCGAAATTCAAATCGAGTTATTCGAGTTGACTCGAATAATTCAAATAACCCGATTTGATTAACTCGATATTCAAATTTTTTCGATTTTTTCAAATCAAATCAAGTTTTACTCACCCTTAGTGATCATTAATCAGCGAGCCTTAATAATATCAGCTGTGATCGTAAATCAGTGAGCTACTTGGAGTAGCGATAGAAAATCAACTAACTCAAAGAAAATTGTTCATGATAGGAAATCAAATGAACTTAAGTTGTGATTGTTAGTCAATAAGCCTTAATAATATCAGTTTTGATTTTAAATTAACGAGCTGTTTGGAGTAGCGATAGAAAATCAACTAACTTATACAAGGTCATTCATGATAAACAAACTAAACAACATTTGCAAAGATTGTATCTTTATTGAAAATGGGAGTAGAACATCCATACATATTTTTTTTCAGATAGCATGTGGAACACCCCTAACTAATCTCCGTTTTCGGAATAAGGTTATGGGATATTACAATAGTTAACAAGACCAATAATACATTAACACAATCCAAATAAGTATTTAAGCATAATAAATTAAGAATCATTCATTATTCATAGCATAAATACTAAAACGATACTTAAATCGAGCTTACACAACCCTAAAATCAGCTTAGAAATAAGTATGGACTAATCTGAAACAAATCAAAAAAATATGGTAAAAACTAAAAGCGGGAGTCACATGGCTGTGTGGCTAAGTCATGTGACAGCCTAGATCGTATGGC
This sequence comes from Gossypium hirsutum, assembly GCF_007990345.1. Classification (NCBI taxonomy): domain Eukaryota; kingdom Viridiplantae; phylum Streptophyta; class Magnoliopsida; order Malvales; family Malvaceae; genus Gossypium; species Gossypium hirsutum. Next base: position 64,306,147 of record NC_053432.1, on the reverse strand, counting down.
CAAACCATGTAACAACATAAGTCCATGTAACTTAGGGTCGCATGGCCGTGTAACTCTTTGAGACCGTGTGGATGATCCTGCACCAAAAATCAAATAGGTCACATAACCGTATAAGGTGACCGTGTTTGGCACACGATCATGTGATAAATTGTGTCCTAGGTAAAATAACTTCAAACCCAAGTCATTTCAACTACAATATCTTAGGTTTCAAGCCATAACATTTCTATCCATATTTACACATTCAAAACACACCAAAACATGCTAAAACATACCAAAAATATCCAACCTAAGTACCTAACCAATATGCCCTCATTGGCACCACAATTCAAGCATTAAACCGTACACATTTATCATTCACAATCAAGTACCTAATATTTTTACCATAGCAGCCTACAATACTTCAAACTAATCACACAAAGCATTAATCAACTTGCTAATATACATGTATATATATGGATATACTTATAACAAAAGTGTCAATTAAGTAAATATTCATATTCACATAACCAAAACACAAGGCAGCTAATTTATAATCAAACCAAAATGATTGAACTAACTACCAAGTCAATGAACAGATAGTGTGAGCTCCGAGTTGAACTTCCAATGATTTAAAAAGAAAGAATGCAACAGACGTAAGCAAATCAATGTTTAATAAGCTCGTATAAAAATTAAACTTAAACTTATCAAATAGGAATTTACTTAAACCATTCATGCATAATTTCATTAAATAGCTCATAAGCTCATTTATTTTTTATACGCACCACAAACCTCACAAGGTTAGTGAGTTCATAAATATAAACATTTAATCTTATCATTACATGAAACATTATAAGAAAACATATAAAGAATTCAATTCATTCATCACATGTTCATTAGGCATAATTCATTTCATTTCAAATGTTCATATCAATTTTTTTCGCCCACATAACTAATCTCATATATATGTTCATATATTCATTTCCATTTATGAATTTATCACCTAATGAACCAAATGAAATAACGTCGGATACGTGGGAACGATGCTCACACAATCTATAAAATGGGTCGGCTCACACGAGCTGTAGGTCGGGATGCTAGAATACACGATACTGCTCACACGAGTTGTGGAGAATTCGCAACAAATATAAGACCTCAACATTCGGTAAGGCATCCAAGACCAGCACATAAAACAGTAAATAACCCTAATGACATGTCATTTGTATGCTAAGTATTCACGATGTTCATACGGGCCACATTCCACATCCAAACCATTTAACTTTATTCACATTTTACCACTACAAGCACATATCTATATAGTTCTCATTTTTCAGACATAATCATAAATTTAGCTAATGCTACAATTTAGTCCAATTCACTAAATGTCATATACCAATCAAGTTAATTCATTCATAACATGAATAATAGTTAACATATTACCAAAAACAAAAATTAATAAGTTTAAACAATTTACGTACTTGCCTACTAAAAAATGATTACAAACACGATACCGACAACTATTCTGCTAACTTTGGTTTTTCACAATTTGTGCCCGATTGATTTGTTTCTTAATCTAGATAGTAAATTTAATTCAATTATCCACTTAAAATAAATTTAAAAAATTAAAATTATGCATATAATCCCTTTTATTAACATTTTACAATTTTACCTTAAAATTTCATCCTTTATACAATTTAGTCTTTATGTCAAAACTTGCAAAATTTACACAATTAACCCAAAAACCCCTAAGCTGAATTTATTATAGTCCCTCTACAACCCTTAATAACAGAATTTTTACAATCAAAACCATGGCAATTTCAATATTATAACAACTAAATCCTTATAATCAAAACTAATTAAAACTACTTGACAAAATGTTCCTATTTAAACATCAAGCTCATGAATCTATCAATTAAATTCAAAAACACATATACCTCCGTGATGGTAACGCCCTAATATTTTAATTTTTTTCAATTTAATCCCTGGTCTAGCTAAATTAAGCTTCAATGATCTCAAAAAAATAAAATTACTAAAAACCAAAGCAAAAATCACTTACATGCAAGCACCCTAGACTGCCGAATGTTCAAGCTCTTCCCATGGATATTTTTCTTCTAAATTTCGGTAAAGGCTAAAGGAAGATGATGATGACTTGTTTATTTTCTTTTGTTTATGTTTTAATTACCTATTTACCAAATTACCCTCAATTAACATAATAAATTTAACAATTTACTAACCCATAATCATCCACACAAACATATTATGGTCTAATTACCTTTTAAATCCTTCAAATCATAAATTCACAATCATTAAATATAATTAACTAATAGCAATTAACTTTTACAACTTTTACGATTTAGTCCTTTTTACTTAATTAGTCATCTAAACATTACAATTTTTAACCATATTTTAATACGATACTTTAATAACCAAATAAATATTAAATAAATAATAAAACATTGACTCACTAGTCAAACTTACGGTTTCGAAACTATTGTTTCTGACACCACTGAAAATAGACTATTACAACGTACATTCCATGTACGAGAAAGAACATGACCATCCATTTTCGCTATTCTATAAGCTCCATAGCCTATTTTTTCAACAATTTTGTAGGGTCTCTCCCAATTAGGGTCATTTTCCTTGTTGTGATGTTGGAAAACTGGCTTCAATATTCCTCAAGACTAGATTGCTCACATGAAATTGTTTGTTTTTCACTCTAGAGTTAAAGTATCGAGCAATTTGCTGAGCTCGCGCAACATTTTTAATTTTTGTTGTCTCTCTGACTTCATCAATAAGATCTAAGATAAGTTTGATGGCCTCTTAGTTGGCATTTTCATCAAAATGTGATATTCTGTGGGATCACAAGCCTATCTCAACAAGGATTACTACTTCTACCCTATATACTAGTAAGAATATTGTCTTTCCAATTGCTGTGTAAGGAGAAGTTTGCAAGGCCCATATAATTCCCGATAACTCTTCTAACCAGGCACCTTTGGCCTTATCAGCCTTTTATTTAAAGTTGTTAGGATTTTCTTATTCATTGCTTCTATTTTACCATTCGTTTGAGGTGTTTTTATAGAGCTTTAAGCAAGAGAAATCTGTAGGTCCTTAAAGAAGTTCTTAAATTTTCCCTGGAGTTGGGTTCCATTGTCTATTATAATCAAACATGGAATGTCAAACCTGCAAACAATGGATTTTCAGAGAAAATATTTCATTTTTCTCTCTATGATTGCAGTTAGAGCTTCAGCTTCTATCCATTTAGTAAAATAGTCCACAGTTACAACTATGAATTTATTCTGAGTTGTGGCTACTAGAAATGGACCTAAAATATCTATTCCCCAAGTTGCAAATGTCCAAGGACCATACATCACTTGTAGAGGCTCAGTTGGTGATCACTGCACTTGAGCATGTTTCTAGCAAGAATCACAAGTGTGAACCATGTAATGTGCATCTTTTTATACAATTGGTCAGTAATATCCCTACCTGAGAACCTTTTCTACTAATAGTCTTCCTCCTAAATGATTGTCATATATTCTCTTGTGTATCTTTCTCATAACATATTCAGCTTTAATGGGATCGAGACATCTCAAAAGTGGTTGGGAATAACCTTTTTTTATAAAGAACACCCTCCAACATGATATATCTAAAGGTGATAGATTAAACAATTTTAATTGAATGAGGGTCAAAGAACTTGTTGATACAAGAATATATTAAATGCAAACAATAATATCGTACTTTGTAGCATTATGTTGTATTTAGCGAGCTTTTTTTTTCGAGTTGGTGATTTTCCCCTTATAGAGCTTGTATTATTAGGGTCATACATGTTTTCTATTGACTCATATTAAGCACTTGATGGGTGTCACAACTTAGGGTGGCTCTATGTTCTAAAAAATTTTCCCTTTTTGCTCGATAGTTATAGAGGACACTAACTTAAATCAAATGTCAGCTTTGGTATTCTCTGTCCTAGATAACTGTTTGACTTCTGTCTTGCCAAATTGAATGAGTAGCTGAGAAGATATGGAAATTAATACCTCATACTCCCTTGCCCTAAACTGTAAAGCTAATTGTAGTTTAGGAATTAATGCCTCACACTCCGCAGCATTATTAAATGCCTGGAAGCCAAATAAGAGTCCATACTACCATTCATTCTCATCAGGGTTTATAAGAAGAATGCTCGGTCCAAATCCCCTCTTTATTGTTGAGCCATCCACATAAACTGTCCAGTATTTTAGCTTCGTTGTTAGGCTAGTTTGTCCCTATGAACTGTCCAGCATTTTAGCTTTGCTGTTAGGCTAGTTTGTCCTATGATCAGCTAACTACTACATCTTGTATAATCAACAAGAAAAATTTTTTAGAACCAAATATATATATTTGCAATAAAATACTATGAAGCAAAATGAGTACTTTGTCAAATAAAATTCCAATAATCAATGTGACATACTATCGCATCATTTATGTGAGTTATATTGTTTCAAATTAAAAAGCTTCCTATGGGCTCTAATGATCTGTTAAAGAACATTCCACCATGAAATCAACTAAGATTTGAGCTTTGATTGTTGTTCTTGAGGCATACTTTATTCCAAATTCTACTAGCTTAATTCCCCATTCGGTCATTCTATCCGGGGTATCTACTTTAGACAATATTTCTTTGACGGGTTGACTTGTCATGACCGTCATTGGATGAGCTTGAAAGTATGGTCACAATTTGCGAACTACCACTATTAAACTGAAAAGAAACTTTCTTGTGTCTTTTAGTATCTTTATTCGCCATTCTACAACACTTTGCTAACATAGTACATGGAAAATTGGTGAACCCCTTCTGTTTTAATTAAAACTACTGCTACTATATTTTCAGAGGTTGCCAGATAAAAATAAAGAGTCCCCCCCACTTGAGGTAACATCAAAAGCAATAGAGACATGAGGTAAAACTTGATCTTTTCAAAATCAACTTAGCACTCCTTTGTCCAACTAAAAGAAGTTCTTAAGATCTTAAAGAAATGTAAGCACTTATCTACCATTCTGAAGACAAACTTGTTGAGTGTGACCACTCTCCCCGTTAAGCGCTGGGGTACATCTAGAATGGTCTGAATCTTCTTAAGGTTAGCCTTTATGCCTCTCTCTGAAACCAGAAAGCCTAAGAATTTCCCTTCTCTTACACCAAAAGTGCACTTATCTGAATTTAACTTCATATTAAAGGCTTGCAGAACAACAAAAGCTTCAGAAAAATCGCCAATATGCCCTTTCAGTGTAGAACTTTTTACTAATATCCCGTCTACGTAGACCTCAACACTACTACCAATCTGCTCTTTGAAAATCTTATTAACCAATCTCTGATAAGTTGCATCTGCGTTCTTCAACCCAAAAGGCATAACTCAATAGCAAAATAAGTCATCTTTCGTGACAAAGGCTATTTCATCTTGATCTATTAGAGCTATGGGAATTTGGTTATACCCAGAGAACACATCTATAAAGCTTATGAACTTGTGGCCTAATGACGCATCTACCAATCTGTCAATTGAAGACAAATGAAAACTATCCTTCGGGCAAGCCTTGTTAAAACTAGTAAAATTAATACACATTCTCCATTTTCCATTAACCTTTTTCATTATCACAACATTTTACATCCAGTCCGGGTCCACCACCTCCCTAGTAAATCCCGTTGAAAGTAGCTTGCATACCTACTGTCTAGTGGCCTCCACAACCTGTGGAGCAAACCTTCTTTTTTGCTGCTTGACTGCTTTAACCTCGAAGTACCTATTTAACCAATAAGAAATCACCTGAGGATCCACACGAGGCATGTTCAATGCTGCCTAGGCAAAAATGTCTAAATTCTCTCTCAAGCACTAGACTAAGTCCTCATTTTCTTCTTCTACTAATTCTAATAAGATCCTTACCAACTTATCCATGTTATCATAAAAAAATTGCAAAGTTTCTATGATTTCTACAACTTCTGGCTTGCGAATTCTTTCTTCACTTCTAAAATCCAGATTTTCTAAATCTAAAACCTGGCTAGCCACCTTTACCTATTACAAACTCTGGCCCTGTGGCTTTTGCTCACGCGTTTGCTTAACTGACAACATATGATACTGCTTAGTTGTTTTGATGAAACATATCCCCGTCCTAGTAGAGAATTTAATCTTCAGACAAAAAGTGGCAATCATTATTTTATCAATTCTCATAATAGGATGCCCAAAAATGGTACTGTAAGCCATTGAATGGTCTACCACAAAGAACTCAACATATTTTGTGGCAGTTTGTTTGCCATCTCCTAAGGTAATAGGTAAGGTAATACACCATTTCACTTTGATTAGATGGTTCGAAAAACTATATAAAGGGCTAGCTTTCTTCAAAGTTTACTCTTTTATCCCTATCATCTTATACGTGTCCCAAGTTAACACCTCTACAACACTTCCACTATCAACAAAAATTCTTTTAACCTCAAAATCTTGTTATAGTTTCTAATATGACCATAGGGTTATTTTCTTCCTCATCACATGTTGAATCCTCATCCTCTTCATTAAATTCTACTCTCCACTTGTCTTATTGACGTAACAGCCTCTTCGACAAACTGACTGATATCACACTTCTAATATGAGCCTTTCTTTTCATGTTAGAAGTCACCCACTATTCATTTGTATCAATTATCACATTTATTATGCTTTTAACCTTTTGTTTACCTTTATCAACGCCCCGTGAACTCTAACATAATGGCGAGGCATATTGAGGCACAAAATCTTTTAACTCGCCATTTCTAACTGCCTCTCTTTATTACATCTTTCAAAAAAAAAACAATCTTCGGTATTGTACCCCATGCCATTGTGAAAATTACATTTGCCTCTTAAGTTAGTTCTTGACTGACTACGTCGGATAGGTGGAGGGCTTGGAAAAATGCTTAAACTCTTAACCTAATTAAGAATGTAGATACGCGAAGCATTTAGGGAACATAAGCTTTAAATTTTCCATGAATAACATACCTTCTAGTGTGCTCTCCCTGAGGTATATGAAATACCCTTAGCGATTCATTCTACAAATAATTCATCTATTGTCCCCCATCTTGTATACGAGGCTTTAAGAAGGAGGACCTTATTGGCTGCGCACACCATGATAACCCCTAAAGTGCATGTCATCCCTCTGAAAAGTGTTACGATTTTTTTTAATTTCCTCTAATCAACGAACTTATGCGCCCTCTCATACAAGTCAGTCAAACTCTGTGGCCTATTGTCAATAAATGAATATTGCATGTGCTCATTTTTAGACTCCTATGATGAAGGCATCAATGGCCTATTGGTTCTCTAACTTCTTTGTGTTCAACGTGGTAGCATGGAATCGCTTTACATAATCCTACAAAGATTATTCATCCCTCCATTTCACTAATATCAAACCCATAAAAGTGCTCGTTATTGTCCCATGGACTCGAAATCTTTCCAGAAACATATGTCCCAACTGTGAGAAGCTTTGAATGGAGCCATGAGGTAAAGATAAATATCAATCATTCGCATTTCCCCTAAGAGTCGTCGAAAAAGCTTTACACTTCGTCGCATCTAAGGCCCCTAATACATTCATGTAATCATTATACTGCATGAGATGGGCTATGGATCTATCCTGCCTTTAATCATCTTTTTCGGCACTTTAAACTCGGATGGTAGCTCACAACTGCTATTTATGGAGATAAAAAGGTTGTTAGAACAAAACAACTAATTCATATATTGCACATCAAGGTGCAACGTTCGAACATTTCTACGCAAAGCATCCACCTCATTCTGTCATGGCTTTGCATGTACTCCCACAACCTCCTCCCTAAAAGGAGTGACATAGTCTTGAAAATTAGAGTGGTCAAATTGCATCTTTCTCCTCAGCTCTTCGTTTTTTCTTAGTAGCTCTTGTGAAAAACTTGTTGTTCAAACCTAGCTTTTTGTTGAGTTATGTTCCTTCATCAACCTCAGTTGCTCCTGTAAAACAAATATTTGTTGTGACGATACTCCCTGATCAGAGGGAAATGACGGCCCCTAACTAGAGGGAGCATTGAGATCAAAAGAATTGGAGGCTCCTACTTGACCTAAGTTGCCCAAATTTTCTAGTCGATCAGCAAACCAACCAACAAAAAGGTCTATTTTATTGGGTTGATTGTCAGTGCTAGAACCTTCTACCTGGTTCGATAGGAAATTGTTAGGGAAATTCTTATTAAGGTGAATCATCTTGGTTTTCTGATTATTTAAAGATCGAAAGTCTGTTCATGCTCAACGCACCAAATTGTGTGTATATCCCTTTCAAAAGGGTTAAATTCTCTATTTATATGATACTGTTATTGTTCATGGCTGTGACGTCATAGGTAAGTCCCAATGCATGCCAACACATCCTACTCTAAGATTAAAACATGTTTTCTATGTGTGGGTTAGCCTGCATAGTAATGTGAATCCACATTATGTGAGCTCATTGAAGGACGCGAACACCTCATGCACGAACTCAGGGTGTGAACAATGTAAACTACGAGCCGGAACCCGATCGGGTAATTGGGTAGCGGGTCGGTAATGATGAATACCATAACAAAAGACATAAAAAATTAATTTTTAAATATATTTTAGATTTAAAATTAAATACTTTTGTTGATTAACTAATTAAACCAAACCGAGTGGGAACTCGTGCCCAAAAATTATTGTAATTGATAAAGAAAATTTGATAGAAATAGCATACAACGATGAGGAGGAATTATTAATTTTTGGCGTTGAATTTCGGATTGAAATTGGAATGGGGGAGGAGGCTAGTATTGGTTTGGAGTTGTGCAAGTTGTAAAATAAAAATATGCGTGGTGGACCCGTATTCCATGGCGTTGTACGAATGATGGTGATGCGACTGGGATTACTCACAATGAGCTGTATATCTCGATGGTCACGTGGGCTAATACACCTTCTGGAGCAGAAAAATGAAAAATTAAATTCACTACTAATTTTCTCAACAAAACATTTTCCACGCGCTTTTTCTTTCTTTTTTCGGCTACGCACCAATCCCGAAGGAATTTTACTGTGTGCACCGTGTTCGTTACGGAGGGTCACCTTTGTCTTTTTTTTTTTATGAGATTTTGTACCTTATTTTAATTTCCAACCTGATTAACGTCAAAATATGCTGTTAGTGACTACGAGAAAATTAAAGATTTAGTTCAAAATTATAATTATTTTATTTAAAAAATTCAGTTGAATTATTAAAATTATAAGTATTTTTTATTTAAATTATATTGATTAAGTTTACCTCATGTAATATGCTGCATGATTGACAGAAAATAAATATCTAAATTAATAAATTTTAATATAAACTATCATAATTTTTAGATTAAGATTTTTAAATTGAAAACGTTATATAGTTGAATTTTTAACTTTCAAAGTAAAAGAATTAAATCTTAAATTTTATAAAAATATAAGGACTAATAGCATATTTTAACCTCTTTTGTAAGTTATTTTTATTTTGATGAATTATAAAAAAAAGATAAAGTTCTAATAACAATGTAACTAACACGTCTCAAACCTAAATCACACCTATAGTGATGAACACCCTAATTCTCAGGGCAATTTATGAAAATTAATCCTTCTTAAAAACACAAATACCCTATGTTAACATGTACTCCTAAAAACTAACAAGAGTTCACATATACAAAAGCTTAATGATAAAATTAATTGGAACATAATGAAAATTTAAAATTTTTAATACAACCTAAAAATAAAAAAAAATTCAAAATTATCATTTTTCATATAAATTTAAAAATAATCAAAATATCTAATTTTTAATATTTTCTATTTATTCAAATGATTATTTTCATTTTTGGTGGGAGGGTAAAACCATAATAACAATATAATTAATTTAGATGAATACCTAACTACCAAATCACAACATAATTTCAAAATGATTATTTTTAATTATATTTTACTAGTAAAATTTTTAACTTTCAATTTAATTGACCCAGCTGATTATTGAAGTTCAAAATTAATATACATTGTTATAACATAATAAAATTGACGAATCACCAGACAAACCGTTGCATTTATAAATCATTTATTTGATTCCTTTCTCTAATCCTTATTTATTGTGATGTTTATTTAATTCAATAATTGAAGACACTTGCGTGATTTAATCAACTTGTTCAAAAATTAGAACTGTCATAGAAACTTCTCTTCATCTTTTTTTTTCAAGTCGGAACCGACACATGTGATTTACGATGATGCAGTTACAATTAATTTTTCAATTAAAACTCATTCCGTCGTACTTTTTCCAGATAATTTAAAATAGTAATGTTTTATTTTGATTAAATTATGTTATAAATTTTTTTATTTTTCAAAATTTTAAAATTTAGTATATATTCTTTTATTTCTAAGAATTTAGTCTTTTATTTTTTTATTTTAAAATTTAAGTCTAATTATTAATACTGTTAATTTTTTTGTTAAATTTGTTGGTGTGATATTATGAAATAAAAAAAATACTCACTTAGTAGCCATATAATTTAAAAAATTGATTGTAATTAATATGAATTTAACAAAAAAATTTAACATGGTTAACAAATAGACTTAAATTTTGAAATTGATAGAGGGGCTAGATTTCTAAAAATAAAAGTATAATGACTAAATTCTAAAATTTTGAAGCGTACATAGTTTTATCATTTTCTTACGGCAACGATGTCCTACTACAATTGGTAAAAGTTGAGGCTCCAACTTTGAGTGTTCAAGTTTAAGTCTCACCTTACCTAAAATCTAGGGTGAAGGCATAAAGGTGCAAGTAGGGGCCTTGGCCCCTTGAATTGAGAAAATTATGTTTTAGACCTCCCAAAATCGATTAAATTATATGCTAATATATAGTAAAATTATTGTTTGTCCCCCCAAAATTGATACTTTTTGGTTTAGTCATTCTAAAAACTACAAATATATAAGTCAATACAATAGTAAAATTATATTTTTAACTCTCATAAAAAACTAAAAAGATATTAGCCCGCTGTGGATGACATATCAGTATTTAATTATTAATTTTTAAAATTAAAAAAAAAATAATTTTTTTTTAAATTTTTTAAATTTTTAAAGATTAATTAAATGATGACATTTCATCTATGTGGCAATTCACGTTTATGCCATGTCAGTAAAGTTAAAAAGTTAACTTTTTCATCCATTTTAAAGTGATTTGACAAACAGTACAAGTTTAAGTGCTAAAAAAGGTAAAAAAAATTAAATGGAGGGCTAAAATGACTTTTTTTATAAAGTTAGAGGGCCAAATAAATCATTATGCCATTTTTTAAATTAATTAAGTTTGTTTAATTGAAATTTTTAATATTTGAAATTAATTGTTTTATGTTTGTTAAACATTCACCGCTTGATTTATTTTGTTAATAGTAAATTAATTTTATGATATTTTAATTTAAATTTATTAGTACAAATTATTTTAAATACTTTCTAATAATTGCTTATTCTTTCAAGAAGTCAGTTGCAGATTGATGCCGAGCTAAGCTTCGAACGCTCCTTTAACGCAATCCAGTAAGGGTAGCTCCTTTCGGGGAGTCAAGAAAGGTATTTTTCTATTAAAATTTATTCAAGATTTAATTATTATTACAAATATGTCGTTAATTTATAAATTTAAAATTATTTTTCCATAAAATATTAATTCATAAAATAAACATCGTCGTTTTCTATTAATTATACAGTGTACAATAGTCATTTTCGAATGTTTTCTACTAAACTTATTCGATATTTAAATGAATACTTAACAAAATTATATTTTTTAAATTAATTTGTAATATATATATTTTTATAGTGTCTTCTTAATATTATAAACTTTTATTTATAATTAATGAATACATAAATAAAAAAATAAGTGAAAACGTATTAAATTACAGCCACATTTTAAGATAATCAATAAAACTTCAATATTTATTTAAAAAAGTGTGAAAAAAAATAAAAAAGGCGTTTTTTCAAGAATAATTATCGTAATCTATTCTCTAAATTATATTATAATTATCACAATTTTTAAATATAACTATTGTAATATATTTCTTTTCCAAGTCTTTTTAGTTTATTATAATTATTTTAAATGTCATTTAATATTATAATAAAAAAAATTCTCATCAGTTTAAAAATTTTTTTAACTTGAATATTGGACATTTATATAGAAGATAATAATCCAAAATTTCCCATATGTTAAATAGATTTACACGAGGATCATTTATCACCGACAAGGCGACAAATATCCTCACGCGTTCATCTAGCGCGTGTAGAATAGATGTCGCTAATAATAATATTAGTAATATAAGAAAGAATTTAATATAGCTTTATGCAATTCAGTTAGACTTGGATTATTTAAGTGGAACCGACAAAACAAGGGACGACCAAAAGATCGCTGCGTGGAGTTAATAATTAGCTGGAACCTTCTTTAAAAAAAGAGTTTACAAAAATAATTAATGATTATTGGTGCGACAATTAGCATTAAGCAGTGCTTGCGCTGGCAATTGGAATTTAGTTATTTGTTCTTTAGATCTCACAATCCTTACATATTGTATTTCATATTTATTTGTGTCTCTATGATATAATAAATATTTTAAATATAAGTAGATATATATCTATTGATGAGAAAATATGAATTTAGCTGTTGATGTTGATGATAGTTCGTCGGAAAATTAAGAGTTACGTAAGTGGTTAAAGGTTGAAGGTATTCTCCAAGTATGAGAGCTGTAAAGGGTTTTTTTAAAGAAGAGGAGCTCTTTTCTCTTTTATGATTTTTTTTGTCTTAATGAGTCTACCCCTACTTGGGTAATAAGAAGAGTCTTATATGGCTCATAAAGTTATATGGGATAAGTGTAGGATGTGTAAAGGTTACGTGTCCGTAGTCATGTAGTATTTGGTGAGGAGAAATGTTGATAAGATTATCCCAAAAGTTGAGAATGCAAGGTCTCCATACATGATAGTCAGTCAACCTAATCAAGTCATCCAAACACAATGTAAACATATAACAATAGCCTCTTGTTAAATGGAATGTTATAAAATGACCTTGTCTGAGGCATTGAGGAAGTTTTTGCATTGTTGGTAAGATGTTTTTCATAAGATGCTGTGATGTCATATAAGAGTATGGGTTAAACACTACCAAGTGAATGTCCAAATTTCCTTAGTAGATGGTTATGTACCACTCATGATCTTTTTCGACGAGGCATTCTCCCTTTGTGAATTCGTCGTCTCTTTAGGTAACCTTAAGCTCTTTGCAGAGTCGAGAGATAAAATTTTGATTGGAGACAATACTGGCCCGTTGAAGAGTTTGTTAGCTATCGATGGACGACACTTTGAAGATTCTCTTGAGAAAATTTGCCTCCCTTCACAATGTTAAACATGTCATTAAACAAATTCATTAATATGGTATATAGTATTTATTCTCTAATTCTTAAAATATGAAATTAAGCTATTAAATCAAGGTTATAAATATTGTTGCATGTAAGTTGTGATTGTCACCTCATAATCAAAACCAAAGAAGCTAATTGCTTTCTCGTGTATTTCGCTTCTCTCGTAATTTACATTTTTCGCTCCGCTCACATTCGTTTGAGCTGCATTGCTCCTTCTTGTATGCTAGCACTAGCACTTAAGGGAGGTGGTTTGATTATCTTTTTCATAGAACATCCAATACATAATTTATTTCTCTTTGTACTATGCCATTTATGAGGATTCATAGCTTGGGAAAAAATCAAAAATACTACTTTTAGCATTATAATAAAGTGTTGACAGAGTAGAGTGAAAGGTACTATATTAATTGAGAGAGAAATCGAATCACTTGAAATATTTTTTGAGAAATGAAATGGAACTTGAGTCGAGTTGAATAAAATAATTTTGTTCAAGTTTTTTAATGAAAAGAGCTTACTTTTACCCATAATCCCTCCACACATCTAAATTGAAGGAAAAATACGCTTCAACGTATTTGAACCCATATCATTCTAATTGTGTAATAGCAACAATACTTATTGAAGTAATGCACAATCAACATAAATTTATTCAAGTTAAATTAAAAGAATTTAAGCAAGCCTAATTAAAACTTGTTCATCATTCATTTGAAAACTTTTTTAAAAGCAAAATGAGGGAAAATAATTTTAGATTTTTAAAAAATTTTAATATTTTGTCCTTTTATTTTTTTTTAGAAATTTTAATGAATATTTGGAATTTTAAAGATTATTTTGTAATTTTTTCAAAACCTTTATAGAATTTATTAATTTTCATTTTCTTGGATTTTAAATAAAAAATATTATTTTAAATTCATTATTTTTGAATTTTTAAGATTTTAATATTTTTTGAATTTTTTTATTTTTAAGATTTTAAATTTTTAATACTATATTATTTTTACAACTTTGATTGGTTGAGTTTAAATTTATTTTTTTTTTTAAAAAAGAATAGGATTCACTTGTTTTCAAAATTGATGGTAACTTAAATGGGTATTATCCCAAAGTACAGATTTAAAAAAAAAATGCTTAAACCAAAAAACGACATAAATTTGTTATTTGAATTTTCAAATATTAGAATTGTAAAAATCAAACTTTCACTTCAATTCAAATTACTTAATTAAGTTAATTTTAAAACTAAAATAACTCGACTAAATAAAACCAATTAATTTGAAATCTAAAAAATTTATATTTAATTTTAAAAAATTAGAATTTTTTATTGATAAACTATTCAAATGTTTATAATCAAGATCAATTTGATAAAAGTATATAAATATTGAAGGATAAATTTATATTTTTTTTCTAAAATAAGATAAAATTAATAAAATGAGTAAATATTGAGTGCTTAATTTGTTGTTATACTAATATTATATTTGGTAACCGAAAAGAGGGGGAGTGCAATTAATCTAATTAAAGTGATTAAAATAACAAAATAATTAGGCGACCAAAACAAAAATGCCTTAAAACTTGGAAGGCTATCCAGATAGTTTACTCAATAAATTATATTTGATGCATTGAGATAAAATTGTTTATACATAATGACTGGAGTGAAAAATAGGAAAGAAAATGAATTTTAGATGTGTTTAATAAGAAATAAAAGAGACAGGAGAAAATAGCAAAAATTTTCATTTATTTATTGTTCTGATCTGTAATAATAAAATGAGAGAAAATGAGAAAGTGTAAATCAAATCGTAAAAAAAAGAAGAAGTAGTTTTTAATATTTTTATTTTCATTTCTCTAATTTTTCAGCTTTAATTTTTTCATGTTTCTTACCAAATGTGCCAAAGAAAAAGATTTTTTTCCTTTTTACGTTTTAATTTTCAATGTTTCCTATTTTCTTTCGGATAGTACTCAATTATGAAAGTGTTTTTATTTTGATCATATAACTATAAAAATATTTGATTTTTATGGTCACCTTTCCATTAAATAATTAACGGAAGGCTTATGTAACTTTTTTATTAGACATAATAATAAATTTAGTCTTTTATATTTACGCATTTTATTAATTTATTTTCGATTCTATTTTTTTTTTCAAAAAATATGAAAATAAAAATAAACTTTCTAAAGAAAAACAACAAAAATATATATAAAATTATTAAAATAAATAAATACTAAAAGGTTTTTATAAAAAAAACTGGTGCTGATCATTGAAGCATAATTTGTTGAAACCCAAGTCATATTTCCGATTATATTACAGTGTTTGGACCACCTCGGATCCTGATTGAATTATTTTATTCCATCCGATTTCAAATGATCCTAGAAAAAAAGGGGGCATAATATCAATTTAATTTATATTTTTTTTATCAATTTAATTTTATTATTTTTTGAGTTAAATTTGACATTCAACTTTTAAAAACGAGTCGAATTCGATTATTAACTTTTTAACGAGAGTCAAATTGTTATTTTAATAAAAATACTAACTAAAATGTTAAATTTTTGAACATAACAATCCGTATGTCAATTCACATATATTTCATGCTAATATTTTTTTGAATCTTTAAAAACTTTTCATTTTTTATATTATTTGTTGATGCGTGATGTTTAAAATAAATGGTGTCATGTTAACATAAAATACACATGAATTATCACATGGGTAGTCATACCAACATCGTTAAAAGATTAACATTTTAGTTTAAAAAAATAATAATCAAATTCATAAAAAGAAAAACACCTTTGAATGCTAAATTTGAAATTATGCCAAAAATAAAATATCAAATATAGTTGATCCACTTTTCAAAACCGTTTAACCAATGCTCAGATTTGAGTTGGGCTCTTTTTCTGAACTGGGTTTAGGCCCAATAAATGTTCAGTAAACACTTAAAAGCCTTTTCTTATCTTTGGTTGTAATAATGGAATTTTTTCCAATTTCACAAACAGTTTGAGAGTGTGAAAAGTGGTGAATTTACTTATATAATTAATTGTTTTATTACATCTTATAATACACTTGTCAAACCTTTAACTAGTTTGTGGAGTTTAGAAAATTTCACTAACGGTGTATAAAATAATTTTCTTATGAGATCGAAACTTAAATTTTGAAATAATCTTAATATATTTTGTGTAATAAGAATATAATTTTTTAAATTATTGATTGGACTAGTGAGATTATTAATAATAGTGTTAAAAAAGATAACTTTTTTCCACGAAATTCAAGTTGAATGATTATTATTAACAAAAAAAATTCAAGTTGAAGAATCAAATATTTTTTTATCCAAAAATAAAGGACAACAATGAAACAATCTAAATTTTTATACAAACCTCCAAGAAAAAAAAAAAAAAAAGAAGTATGTCAATGACCAAACAGACAAAAAATATGAAACAAATCGATAACGTTAGGGATTATATATATTTTTAAAGTTCAGTGATTAAAACATAATTTAAGAGTAACTGAATTTGCAGTTTATCCTATATCATATTATTAATAAATTTGAATATAATTTAAATTCATTTATTTTTTACTTTATAAAATCATATTTAAAATAAATATTTTAATTCTTTTTATATTTTAACTGTAATGCTAAATAATTAAAATTTTAAATCATGTTTTTATGATACTTTTCAAAAATATTTTTTACTGTAGTTAAAAAAGAGTAAACTATACCATTAGTCAATAAACTATGGGTAAGTTTTTTTTGTGGTCACTTAATTAAAAAAAGGTACAATTTAGTCACTAGATGTTAACAACAGCAATAATGAGAAAAGAAGAATTCTATCATATCATTTACTGAGTTTAGGGGGGTGTATTTAATACAGACACTCGTATTAGCTAACTAACAGTATTAACCGTTTAACTAATCTTGTTTAACTACATAACTACCGTCTACTAATACTAAAGCTATTCATAACATGCCCCGAGCTTTATCAACTTTCTTCCCTGCTCAAAACTTCACGATTGTTTGGCACCACTTGTAACTGGCTTCTAAACTTGCTGAATAAACCTATTGAGAGAGGTTTTGTCAAAATATCAGCAATTTGATCTTTGATTGGATATATGTCCTACTTGAAAGGATCCATCTGCAACCTTCTCTCTTACAAAGAATAGATCCAACTCGACGTGCTTAAACTTGGAATGCATGACAAGGTTGCTTGCAACTGCAATAGCAGCTGAACTATCGCACCAAACCAACGCCTTTGTCTTAACAGGAGCATAAAGCTCAGACAACAAAGACTGAATGTAATACCCCCTACCCGTATTCATTGTCGAAATAGGGTATAAGGTATTACCGGAGTTTACGAATTAATTTTTTTATACCGAAATCCTGAGGTTGATAGTGTGATGTGTCTCCGACCAAATCCGACCTCCGAGCTCTTAACACTACAAAACAGGGGAAAATGAAAC
This sequence comes from Gossypium hirsutum, assembly GCF_007990345.1. Taxonomy (NCBI): domain Eukaryota; kingdom Viridiplantae; phylum Streptophyta; class Magnoliopsida; order Malvales; family Malvaceae; genus Gossypium; species Gossypium hirsutum. Next base: position 64,288,397 of record NC_053432.1, on the reverse strand, counting down.
AGGGTAAGCACTTTGTGCTTAGTAAGCTCATGTAACAAGAATTATACTTACCTAATATTTTCAATACAATACAATAAACACCATTCAATGCATTATTACCCTAATATGCAAAACTCAACATTCAAGTTAGTGCAATAATTTCCTTGTGTCAATAATAATATATATCATAATTGATGTACTCATCAATACCATGATTTTCTTTCCCTTATTATTTTTTCATATTTATCCCGTTGAATTTCTCGGAATTTCGATGGATTTTCAGAGGTACACTTTTAGTGTACATTTCCGGGTCCGTCAATTCATATTCATGTGCGCACATTTCAATTTCAGATAGCACACTCCCGCGAACCTCATCCTTGCAGCGGGATTACCAGTCCAAGCTAAACCCCCTGCAATATAAACTCATAGAGTATTGTCGGGATTATCAGTCCAGGCTAAATCCCCTGCAACGTCAATTACTCTAATGAGCTTGGATCTGAATTACCAGTCCAGGCTAAATTCAGACCCTAATTCGGATTACCCGTCTGGGCTAAATCCATTTTCCACATATTCTTCGGGAGGGCTATATCAGAGATAGGATCACCCGTCCGGGCTAGATCCTTTTTACCGTCAATTTCTTCTCAGAGATCCATCGAATTTTCCTTCCATCCAACAGGGATTTCTTCCCCTTTTTATCAAATATATCAATGTTTCATCAATTTTCATACAATGAACATTCAAATCATATTCACATCAATAACATACATTTCAAGCATTTAAGAATATAATTCAAGTTACACGAACTTACCTTGATACTTGTTCGTGTACAAAAATCTACTAATCCTGAACTTTTTCCTTTCATCGATCTAGCTTCGTATTTGAATCTTCTGGATCTAAATAAATAAATTTAATTATCAATTTAATACATTTCATGTTCATATGCTACAATTTCTATAATTTCATTATTATTATTTATAGTTTATTCAAAGCTGTCTATTTGAGTCATAGTCACTAAATTATTTATAAGTCAAGATATGGAACTCCAAATTAAAATCCGTTAATTTTCCCTGAAACTAGACTCATATATTTTCTTACCATAAAATTTTCAGAATTTTTGGTTTAGCCAATAAGTACAGTTTATTCTTTAAATTCACCCCTATTCTGCTGTCTGACAGTTCTGACCCTTCTTCACTAAAAATTAATTATATCTTCATACAGAATTTAGATGATGTTTCCATTTCTTTCTCTTGAAAATAGACTAATTCAGGATTCTAGGCATATAAATTTAAGCCGATAATTATTTTTATTAAATTTTTTATGATTTTTCAAAGTCAAAACAGGGGAATTGGAATTCATTCTGACCTTATCTCACAAAATTCATTATATCTTATGATTTATAGATCCATTTTTTACACCGTTTCTTCTATGAGAAACTAGACTCAATAAGCTTTAATTTCATATTTTGTTCATCTTCAAATTCGATTCTTACAATTTATGGTGATTTTTCAAAGTTAGTCTACTGCTGCTGTCCAATATTGTCTTAGTGCAAGTTTGTTTATTACTATTTTTCCCTTAAGCTTTTAATAAATAACAATTTCATCCCTACTCAATTAGCCCCTCAATTGAGCTGATTTTTCTCAATTAACACTTTATTCTATCACCTTAAACTAGTTTACAACCTTTAGGAATCAAAATTTCAGCAATAGACTTTAATTCCAAATATTTTCACAATTAGGTCCTAAAAATCAATTTCTATTGAAATTACCTAATAAAATCATCTCATAAACAAATTAAAGCTTTAATTTCATTATATTTAATCATAAACTTACAGAACTCAACCATGGTGACTTTCAATTTCATCCATGAAATCAAAAACTAATGAATTTAGTAGTAGGACCTAGTTGTAAAAGTCTTAGAAACACAAAAATTACAAGAAAAAGGCAAGGATTAACTCACTTGGTGCAAAAATTATGGAATACCATCTTAGAGAACCCTCCTATGGCATTTTTAGCTGCTGGAATTGAAGATAAATGAAGAGAAATCTAGATATTTCCTATTTAGTCCTAGTTTTATTTAGTTAATTTTGCAATATTCTAATTTTTCCCTTAATTTATCAATTTTCCTGCTGATTTCACGCCCTTGCCATCCAGCCCAAATAAATTTTGGGTCTAATTTCCTTTTAAATCCTCTCTCATTAGACACTTAAGCTATTTAATCATCTCATCCACTTTTACACCTTTTACAATTTAGTCCTTTTCCTTTAATTAACTACCCAAACATTAAAATTTCCTAACGAAATTTTAATACCACATTACTAACATTTCATAAATATTTATAGAATTATTTTCGATTCGGTTTTATGAGATCGAGGTCCCTATACCTTATTTTACCCAATTTCTTCCATAATTTCTTTTTCTAACTAACCACTAAATCGGTAAAATTTTTCTATCAATATTTTTATACGATTTTCCTATCATATCAATTTTCATGCAAAAATATTGAAATAAATTTCTCTTTAAATCGGATTTGTGGTTACAAAACCACTATTCCGATAACCTTAAATTTAGGCCATTACAAGTCTCCCCCCCTTTTAGGATTTTCGTCCTCGAAAATCTTACCAGTAAAGAGGTTTGGGTATTGTTTCCTCATTGCCCCCTCCGGTTCCCATGTTGCTTCCTTAATCCCGTGCTTTTGCCACAATACTTTCATCAAATTTATCTTTTTATTTCTAAGCTCTTTTGTCTCCCGTGTTAATATCTTGACCGGTTCTTCACTGTAAATCATATCCGGTTGAATCTCCACTTCTGACGGAGAAATAACATGTGAAGGATCTAATCGATATCGTCTTAACATAGATACATGAAAAACATTATGGATTCTATCAAGTTTTGGTGGTAATGCCAATCGATAAGCGACTGATCCAATTCTTTCTATGATTTCATATGGCTCGATAAATCTTGGACTCAGTTTACCTTTTCGACCGAATCGGAGAACTTTCTTCCAATGAGACACTTTTAGGAATACCTTGTCACCGACTTGAAATTCAATCTCTTTTCGTTTAAGGTTGGCATATGATTTTTGACGATCGAAAGCTGCTTTTAGACTATCTCGAATAACCTTTACTTTTTCTTCTGTTTCCTGGATCAAATCAACCCCATGCATCTTCCTTTCACTGAGCTCTGTCCAATATAATGGTGTTCTACATTTTCTACCATACAAAGCTTCATACGGAGCCATTTTAATACTAGATTGATAACTATTATTGTAAGCAAATTCAATCAAAGGTAGATACCTCTCCCAATTACCTTCAAACTCTAGTATACAACATCGGAGCATATCTTTCAATACTTGAATTACACGCTCAGATTGACCATCTGTCTGAGGATGAAATGTAGTGCTGAAATACAACTGAGTACCTAAGGCTTCTTGCAATTTTTTCCAGAAACGAGACGTAAATCGGGGATCTCTATCTGATATAATAGAGACAGGCACTCCATGTAGCCTGACAATCTCAGATATGTACAGTTCAGCTAGTTTATCTGAAGAGTAATCCATACATACCGGAATAAAGTGAGCTGACTTTGTCAATCGGTCTACAATCACCCAAATAGCATTTTTTTTCCTTGGAGACAAAAGTAACCCCGATACAAAATCCATAGTGATTCTTTCCCATTTCCATTCTGGTATAGTAATTGGCTGAAGTAACCCCGAAGGTACCTGATGTTCAGCTTTAACTTGTTGACATATTAAACACCTTGATACAAACTCAGAGATATCACGTTTCATTCCCGACCACCAGTACATCTTTTTTAGATCATTATACATTTTATTACTCTCCGGATGTACAGACATAGTACCGCTGTGAGCCTCGCGTAGAATCTTCTGTATGAGCTCTGAATTCTGAGGTACACATACCCTACCTCTGAATAATAAGCAACCATCAGAATCAATCTGAAATTCAGAATTATTACCTGACTCACACTGTGCCCGTTTAACCTGTAACTTCTCATCATTCTTCTGAGCTTCACATATTTGTTGTAAAAATTTCGGTTTAGCTTTCAATTCAGCTATGATTGAACCATCATCAGTTAGTGACAACCGGGTATTCATAGCTCTTAAAATAAATAGAGATTTTCGGGTCAAAGCATCAGCTACAACATTAGCCTTACCCGGATGGTAATCAATAATCAAATCATAGTCCTTTATCAGTTTAAGCCACCTGCGCTGTCTCAAATTCAAATCTTTCTGTGTCATCAAATATTTCAAGCTTTTATGATCAGTATAAATATGACATTTCTCACCATACAAATAATGCCGTCACATTTTCAGCGCAAATACAATAGCAGCTAATTCAAGATCATGTATTGGGTAATTTCTTTCATGTGGTTTAAGTTGTCTTGAAGCATAGGCTATTACTTTACCTTCTTGCATCAAGACACAACTTAAACCATTTAATGAGGCATCACTGTAAATAACAAATTCCTTACTCGATTCAGGCTACACTAATACAGGTGCTTTCGTTAGTAGATCTTTCAATCGGTTGAAACTCCACTGACATTCATCAGTCCACTCGAACTTTACATCTTTCTGCAATAATCGAGTTATTGGAGAAGCTATCATAGAGAATCCCTGTACAACTCTCTGATAATAACCAGCTAAACCCAAGAAACTTCTAACTTCAGATACATTCTTCGGTGGATTCCAATTGACAATAGTTGAGATTTTACTTGGATCTACCCTGATGCCTTCGGCAGATACAATGTGTCAAAGAAAACCCACTTCTCGAAGCCAAAATTCACATTTACTGAATTTAGCATATAACTGCTTCTCTCGCAGAATTTGCAATACAATTCTCAAATGTTCTGCATGTTCTTCTTCATCCCGAGAACAAACCAAAATATCATCAATGAATACTACCACAAATCTGTCTAAGTACGGTCTGAATATCTAGTTCATCAAATCAATGAATACTGCAAGTGCATTAGTTAGCCCAAACGGCATAACCAGAAACTCATAATACCCGTACCTGGTTCTAAAGGTTGTTTTTGGCACATCTGACTCCTTTACCTGTAGCTGATAATAACCCGATCGAAGATCAATCTTTGAAAACATAGAAGCACCTTTCAGCTGATCAAATAAATCATCAATCCAGGGTAACGGGTAGTTATTCTTAATGGTTACTTTATTAAGCTGCTGGTAGTCGATACACAATCTCAAAGACCCGTCTTTCTTATCAACAAGCTCTTACAACTATGTCTTTAACTCCTTTAATTCTGTAGGAGCCATTCGGTACGGAGCTATGGAAATTGGAGTAGTTCCCGGAATCAAATCTATGGAAAATTCCACTTCTCTTTCTGGTGGAAATCCTACTAATTTCTTTGGAAACACATCAGAAAATTCACATACCACCGGAATTGTCTGTATTTTTTACTCAGATACTTTGGTATTGAGTACATAAGCCAAGTAAGCATCATACCCTTTTTTGACATACCTCTGTGCTGTCATTACTGAAATCACATCAGATAACCCCTCTGTCTGATCAAATTTAACCCGAAGCAACTCACCATTCTGACATTTTAGCACAATATATTTCTGTCTAAAATTTACTACTGCATCATGCTGGGTTAACCAATCCATGCCCAATATCATGTCAAATTCAACAAATGGCAGTAACATCAAATCAGCTAGGAAACAATAACCTCTTACCATCAGTGGACAATTTTTACAAATTTTATCCACCAAAATAGATTGACCCAGGGGGTTCGAGACTTTAACCACAAATTCAGTAAGTTTAACAGATAAATTTTTTACAATTGCAAGTTTAACACATATATATATGAATGTGTAGAACCAGGATCAATCAATGCAGTAATATCAGTATCAAGTAAAGAAAATGTACCAATAATAACATCGGGTGCTGAAGCATCTTCTCTGGCACGAATGGCATATGTACTAGCAGGTGCTCGTGCCTCAGGCCTGCCTGCAGTATCTTTTGTAGCTCCTCGACTACCACTGACATTATCGAATGGTCGAGGTGGTCTACCTCTCGAAACTGGATTACTCGACTTCGATATCTGTTCAGCTTCTTTTTCACCCCTTTCTGGACAATCTCTGAGGAAATGGTCAAAAGAACCACGTCGGTAACAAGCCCCGCTCTTTAATCGACATTCACCAAAATGAGCTTTATTACAGTATTGGCATCTCGACTTAGGAGTGCCAACACTGCCAACACTGGTCACTAATGGAGTAGAAGGTCTTGGATTAGTGCGTTGAGAACCTCGCTCTCTGCCCGAATATCCAGTGGCTGAGGTAGAACGATCCTGATACTCCTTCAATTTCTTTGAAGCAAAAAAATGAGATTTTTCCATCGGTCTTTTACTAAAAATTCTAGCTTTCCTCTTAGCCTGTTTCTTTTCTTTGCTCAATTCTTCTGCTTTATAAGCTCTTTCTGCCAATGTAGCAAACTCTCAAATTTCAAGAATTCCGATCAGTAGCTTAATATCTTCATTCAACCCTTCTTCGAATCGTTTGCACATTTCAGATTCTGACTGTACCCATTCTCGAGCATATTTACTCAATTGAACAAATTCTCTTTCATACTCAGATACTGATCTGTTACCCTGTTTCAGCTCAAGAAATTCTTTTCTCTTTTGATTGAGAAACCTCTAACTGATATATTTCTTTCTGAACTCAGTCTGAAAGAATTCCCATGTAATTTCTTCTTACAGAACAACTGAAGCTTTAGTATTCCACCAATGGTAAGCTGTGTCTTTTAGCAGTGAGACGGCACATTTCAGACATTCTTCTGTTGTACAAGATAATTCCTCCAAACCCGACTAGTGTTTTTTAACCAGAATTCAGCCTGTTCGGAATCATCATCAACTGCTGCTCGAAATTCTTCGACCCTATATTTTTAAATTTTATCTACTGGAGCTTTCCCTTTTCTGATAGATTCAGTATCTGTACCCTGTGAAATCTCGGGAACCAGTGGAGGAGTAGGAGGGGGAGTTTGAACTTGCTGCACTATAGGGTTAGTTCTTAAGTATTAATTAAACCATTCATTCATCATTTTAAAGAAGGCTGTTTTTGCCTCCTCCCCTCGTCCCTCTGTCTCGGGCCTTCTACTGGTAGTTTTTTCTCTTTGTACTGAAGCCGGAGCATGACTCCCAGCTTCCTCAGATTGAGCTCTGTCGGTAGACATTTACTATAAGATACTGAATCACTGATGGAGTAGAAGGTCTTGGATTAGTGCGTTGAGAACCTCGCTCTCTACCCAAATACCCAGTGGCTGAGGTAGAACGATCCTGATACTCCTTCAATTTCTTTGAGGCAGAAAAATGAGATTTTTCCATTGGTCTTTTACTAAAAATTCGAGCTTCCCTCTCAGCCTATTTCTTTTCTTTACTCAATTCTTCTGCTTTATAAGCTTTCTTTGCCAATGTAGCAAACTCTCGAATTTCAAGAATTCCGATCAGTAGTTTAATATCTTCATTCAACCCTTCTTCGAATCGTTTGCACATTTCAGATTCTGACTGTACCCATTCTCGAGCATATTTACTCAATCGAACAAATTCTCTTTCATACTCAAATACTGATCTGTTACCCTGTTTCAGCTCAAGAAATTCTTTTCTCTTCTGATTGAGAAACCTCTGACTGATATATTTCTTTCTGAACTCAGTCTGAAAGAATTCCCATGTAATTTCTTCTTACGGAAAACTGAAGCTTTAGTATTCCACCAATGGTAAGCTGTGTCTTTTAGCAGTGAGACGTCACATTTCAGATATTCTTCTGTTGTACAAGATAATTCCTCCAGAACCCGAGTAGTGTTTTCTAACCAGAATTCAGCCCGTTCAGAATCATCATCAACTGCTGCTCGAAATTTTTCGGCCCCATATTTTCGAATTTTATCTACTGGAGCTTTCTCTTTTCTGATAGATTCAGTATCTATACCCTGTGGAATCTCGGGAACCGGTGGAGGAGTAGGAGGGGGAGCTTGAACTTGCTGCACTATAGGGTTAGTTCTTAAGTATTAATTAAACCATTCATTCATCATTTGAAAGAAGGCTGTTTTTGCCTCCTCCCTTTGACCCTTTGTCTCGGGCCTTCTACTGCTAGTTTCTTCTCTTTGTACTGAAGCCGGAGCATGACTCCCAGCTTCCTCAGATTGAGCTTTGTCGGTAGACATTTACTATAAGAAAAACACATTTAAATCGTCAGGAGATATCACACTATCAATAACAATTTAAATGGCATGTACAGCTAATCCCATATTTGCTACATCGGTCCTAGAACCGGCTAAACTATGACAGCCCTATTCTGACCCTAGTCGGGAAGTGGTTTCGGGACCGCTAAACCGAGTCGCAAAAATAATTGAATATAATATTTTATGTCTAAAATATGTGATCATGCATGTGTGAAATTTGAATGCTTTGATTTTTGTCAATTTGAATGTGTTTCTAAATAAAAAGGACTTATGTGAGAAGCTTTGAATATATATGTGGCTTATTTTAAGTGATTAATTATTGAATGATGCAAATAAGTGGGTTTGCATGCCAATTTGCCACTTTTAATGCTAGTGGCCGGCCAAGCTCATAAGTATGGGCATTATATGCATGGTTTAATATTATTATATTTATTAGTGGTAAGAAATATGTAATAAAAAATGTATTAAATGAATTAAAGATGAATAAAAGAGTATGGGTAATAAAAATAAGGTGTTAGTGGGAGGAGAAACCAAAGTTGGTTTATTCCTCCATTGCCGTAGCTAGGAAATGGGGGAGAAGAAATTTCCTTTTGTTGTTAAAATTTTCGGCTAAGGAGATTGCTAGATTAAGGTATGTACAATGCTACTCTTGGAAATTCATGCATAAATTGAATGGTTAGTTTGAATTCTACCTATTTCCTGGTTCAAATTTTTATTATTTTGGAAGATTGAAATTCGGCCAAGGAGCTTGAAATTCTTAGTAGTTGTTTTGATGTCATTAGCATGGAAATTTATGTTGGATGTGTTGAGTTTGCTAGTTGTTTTGGCTTGGAAGTTAAGGTTTAGTGTTTGATTATGTGATTGCCGAATGTGTGGATAGTTGAAGAAAAATTTGTTAAAATGCTTAGTAAATGGATATTTGGTTAATGTTGTGTATATAAATTACTTAAAATATAAACTTTAAATGAGTACTAAAAGTTGTATATGAATTCGGCCTTGGGAGAAATGTTAGTATAAAAATGCTTGAAAGTTAAATAGGTGATTGCTTTAATGACCAAATGTGCCAAAGAATAATGCATGATCTAGTTGACCAATATGTGTTAAGGGAACATGAATAAATATATTTCGATGAGCTATACATTCGGTTATAGTATGAAATGCAATGTTAATACTTAGTTGCTAGTATGTATATGTGTGCTAGCCGAATTTGAACTTGAATAATGATTTGAGCATTATGTATTGTATTGGGACTATGCTTAAGTGAAATTGTGATGAAATTGATTGGTGATATACATGTTTAAATAATATGAATGCAAGTTATGTGTGAAAGAGTGAATTGGTAATAAATCTGATTGGGACAGCAGCAGTAACGTGATTTTGGAAAATCACCATAAATTGTGGAAGATGAGTTAGAAACTGAATAAATTATGTAATTAAATCTTAATGAGTCTAGTTTCTTATAAAAGAAACCGTGTAAGCAAAATAATTTCTGATAATAAGATATTTGAAGTGACATGGGATAGGGTCAAAATGAATTCTAGATCTCCTGTTCTGTTTTTATAAAATCATTATAAATTGTACGAAAATGGTTATAAGATTAAGTTTATATGTTTAGACTCCTTAATGAGTCTAGTTTCAAATGAAATAAACAAGAACATATTTTGAATTCCGTACACTGAGAATTTTGATTCGTAGTGAAGAGTGGTCAGATTAGTCAAACAGTGAAACAAGGGAAAACTTTAAGAAAAATCTGGTATTTATTTGCAAAATAAAAAATTATGAAAATTTTATGGATAAAATATATATGAGTCTATTTTCAGGAAAAATTAACGGCACTTGATTTGGAGTTTCGTAGCTCCAGTTATAAATGATTTAGTGACTGTTGTTCAGGAAGACAGCTTGCAGTGAAATTATGATTATGTGGTAAACATTGACAAAAATTTGTTAATGAGTTGCTTATTGATTTCTTATAAGCTTACTATGATCAGTAAGTGTGAAAGTCGAATATATATATTATATTTATAAAGTGATGCTTGAATAGTCGAATAATGATTAGTTCAAAATCTTTGAATTTAAGCTCAAGAGCATAGAGGGACAAATTCGGATAAGGGAAAAAAGAAAGTAATCGAATAGCCGTTGTAATCGTTTGGCAACATTCGAGGTAAGTTCTTAAGTGTTTAAGCTTGATTCCTTTTTATATGCCTAAGAGTTAAATTAATATGGCAAAGAGAATGTAAAGTTTATTTAGTTAATGTGCCGAATATGTAATGATTTAAGGCTATAACCCGATTATGGCTATTATGCTTAAGTTGAATTGGATTTGGAAATTTGATGCACTAAATGAGTGTTACAATGAGTAAACTATGCCGTATATGCGTTGGTAGAGATATCACGATTTGTGATTATTAAATATCTAAAGGAAACCATGATGTGTATAAAATTATTATTATTAGTCCTTTGTGGTAGCCAAATATGGCTTGGCATTAAAGTGATTAAATGTGAACTTCGATGAGGTAAACTATTAAAAGTGTGGTGCTTTAAGACTATGGGCTAATACGATATGTGGATTCGTTCCGTAAAGTAAATTATTCAGATACGAATAACCTAATTAAGTAAATGTGAATTAAATGAATTTGATGATTGATGTGAATCGAAAATATAAGAAATGGTTTCATGTTTATGTTCAACTATGAGACCTTGTGTTAAATCGACAATCGATTTCGTTCAATACATTAAGTTGGTCAGGTATGCGATATGTACTTATGCATGTTAAATCGATTGGAATTGAATCATGAATGTGAATTGAGAAGAATAGGTAAAAATGCCTATGTCATATATGTGAGTAAGGGTAAAACTATCGTAAATTATCGATAAAGATGGACTATGTGTGGAACCAACTTATAATTGCTAATTTGAAAGGTTGTGTGTGAATCGGTGAGCAATATGTATATATTAGGTGAGTTGTGACCTTTTGGTTCTACTTGAATTAAGTTGTGCGATAAATAATTTATGTGTATGACTTATAGTCGATTGGTCACTATGGGTTAAGTTTGAATGGTGAAATGGATATGTGATATTTATGTATGACTTTTGAATCGAAATGTAAATGATGGTGTTCATATGGAGCTTATATCCGAATGTAGCAAATGACTACTAATGTGATATGTTGAATGAGATGTGTTAATATATGATTAAATATGCATGATATTTGATGTGTATCCGGGCTTAAAGGCCCACAGGCTTTATGTTGGAATTATATCCGGGTTAAATCCCGCAGGCTTCGTGCTGGTATTATATCCGGGTTAAATCCCGCAGGCTTCGTGCTGGTATTATATCCGGGTTAAATCCCCCAGGCCTAGTGTTGGTATTATATCTGAGTTTAAAGTCCCGTAGGCTTCGTGCTGGTGTTATGTTCGGGTTTTATACCTTGCAGGCCAAGTGTTAGTGAATTTGATAAAGTATATGACTACGAGATCCTATGCTAAGATGATAAATTGAACTTGTATTACACATTAAGTGATTCAGGTATGTGATATATATATTATATGTGAGATTGATCTGATGGGAATTAAGAATGTGTATTGAGAAGCATATGAAAAGATGTTGTAAATTCATATGTATATTTGTATATGTGTGCATTCAGTTATTATGCAAAGTTACAAGATAGTTTTCGATATGCTATTTAACTATGAATGTTGAAAGTAAGTGTGGGTAAGAAATGATACACTAGTGAAATTTGAAAGAATTAAAGTTAATCCGGAAGCTTGTAAATACTATGTTTATATGAGTTTGAGTATAAACGGAGTAAAATGATATGTGTTGTGCATAATCGGCCAAATAGTATTGTACTCAGAAAGTGTTATGTGATTTCAAACATTTGGTTTGTTTTTAAGTTCAACTATTTAAATTGCTTAAGACTTACTAAGCTTATGAAAGCTTACTTTGAATGTTATGTTTCTCTGTTTATTTTTGTAGATCGTTGACTCTTACTATTAGCTCGGGGATCGTCAGCACTTCGTCACACTATCTACTATTGTAGTAATCATGTGATTTGGACTTAGCTTATGGCATGTATAGGATAGACTATAAGTAGAATGATATTTTGACTATTGTATATAAGCCATGCGAATATGGCATCTTATGGAAGTTTACTTTTATAAGTTTTAAATTCGATCTTTGTTTGTGTCTATTAGTTATATAAATAAATGATCTTATATTTAAGAAAAGGTTCAAAATTTTACTGTTATGATCCGATTCCTAATTTCTGGTAACGTCTCGTCCTATTCCGGTGACGGTTACTGGATAGGGGTGTTACATTTTTATTGGTATCAGAGCTATGGTTTAGTCGATTCTCGGACTAACCTAGCGTATGTGAGTCTAGCTATACATGCCATAAAGTGATAAAATGATAGTGTGATAATTTCTGATAGTTAAAATGTTTTTTTTGTAATATAATGAATTTCGATCCCGATCAAGCTGTAGCAGATGGTATTCAGAGGATTGAAACATGCTTATGATGTGTCAAAATTGAGAAAGGTAAGAATAGAAGTATGATATACATTTGAAGTATTGAAATGCAAAGTAATTTTGCTGAATGTGTTATGAAATAAATATGGAAAAGTATATTAGGATAATAGTGATGTATATTGTATGCATGAGAAGTTATATTTTGGTTTAGGATTTTATGTAAATAGGCAAAATATATACATATATATGTCATCTATTAGAAATGGAATTGTTGTGTAGTTCATGCTTTGTTAATGTTATATATGATGTTATGTTTTAAATATGTGAATGAGAACTTTGAAGAGAAAATAATGTATTTGGAATGAGCCTACATGTAAATGATGTCTATGATATAATGTCAAGGTGTATATGATATGTATATATTGAAACGAAGTAAGTGAATTACAAATATGATATGCTATATGAAATGTATTAAAATGTGAATAAATATGCATGAAACTCGGTGATGTGTATTCGGGTCTTCGTGCCTAGCAGGCTTAATGCCGGTGCTTCGAGCAAGGTTTAAGTGTTCATTACTATATGAATTCAAAGTTAAATGAAAGAATACATTTAAAGTGTACATATATGATGTTTTATAGACTTAGTTAAGTCATTTCAATGTGTAATAACGAATGAATATGGGCATTATGTGTGCAAAAGATTAGAGGCACTGTGTGTGCAAATTCTTTTAACCCAAGCACTATGTGTGCGAAATCGGTAATTGAGGCACTGTGTGGGCGAGTTCTTCAACCAAGCACTATGTGTGCGAGATCGGTCAGTGGGCACTAAGTGTGTGAAATGAGATTCATGTAAGACCTCGTCTAGGATGAAGGCATTGATTTGAGATGTTGTGTAAGACCATGTCTAGGACATGGCATCGACTCGATATGTGATAACATGTAAGACCATGGTTGGACTATGGCTTTAAGTAAACGACATACTCAGACAAGTACGACGCTCTTTAAATTGACAAATGTTAAGAAGTAGAATTGAAGTTAGATGTTGAATTTTAATTAGTTAATGATATTCGGTATTTGAGTCTGAATTGGGGATTAATAGATATAAATTGACGATTGATTATTGTTTCGACTGTAATTTTTTTATAAGTGGATACATGAAAAAAAAATGGTGGATATGTTGTTAAGGAATGGATTTATGTTATATATACACTTAAGTGCTTAGTTGAAAATGTGTTATGGATTTAGTCTCTGAGATTCTCGGTATATGAAGTTATATGTGCTATTGCTGAATGGACACTATTTTGTTAATCTTGTTCAAGCAATTATTTTGATTAAGTTTCGACATTCGAAAGTTTGAAAGAATTTTTGATGAATGCTGATAATTTTGGATATACGAGTTATGCGCTAGAATAAATCTCATGCCAGTGTATTATATTAGGCTTTATGCCTATTCGACTGTATACGGGTAACGTTAACTATGATTGAATGTGCTAAATGAACTAAATGTTCAGGTACGTGGAAGTTGACTTTTCTTTTGGAAATGAGTTAAGTTGAATATTGAGATGTGATAAAGTTATAAAGGATATTCATTGGGATGTTTGAGAATATGTATACTTTCGGCCAGGTTACAGCTTATACATGAATGAAAATGTGGGTTATGAATATGTGAGTTGATGTTATGTATTATACATGTTAATATGTGATTTATATGTGTTTGAAATGCAAGTATAAATTCAATTAAGTGATTATTGCTTATGAAATCAAGAAAATGAGATGTATGTGTATACTTCAAGTTGCACGAACTTACCTTGATACCTGTTCGTGTACAAAAATCTACTAATCCTGAACTTTTTCCTTTCATCGATCTAGCTTCGTATTTGAATCTTCTGGATCTAAATAAATAAATTTAATTATCAATTTAATACATTTCATGTTCATATGCTACAATTTCTATAATTTCATTATTATTATTTATAGTTTATTCAAAGCTGTCTATTTGAGTCATAGTCACTAAATTATTTATAAGTCAAGCTACGGAACTCCAAATTAAAATCCATTAATTTTTCCTGAAACTAGACTCATATATTTTCTTACCATAAAATTTTCAGAATTTTTGGTTTAGCCAATAAGTACAGTTTATTCTTTAAAGTCACCCCTATTCTGCTGTCTGACAGTTCTGACCCTTCTTCACTAAAAATTAATTATATCTTCATACAGAATTTAGATGATGTTTCTGTTTGTTTCTCTTGAAAATAGACTCATTTAGGATTATAGGAATATAAATTTAAGCCGATAATTATTTTTATTAAATTTTTTATGATTTTTCAAAGTCAGAACAGGGGAACTCGAATTCATTCTGACCTTGTCTCACAAAATTCATTATATCTCATGATTTACAGATCTATTATTTACATCATTTCTTCTATGAGAAACTAGACTCGATAAGCTTTAATTTCATATTTTTTTCATCTTCTAATTAGATTCCTAAAATTTATGGTGATTTTTCAAATTTAGTCTACTGCTGCTGTCCAATATTGTTTTAGTGAAGCTGTTTATTACCATTTTTCCCTTAAGCTTTTAATAAATAACAATTTCGTCCCTACTCAATTAACCTCTCAATTGAGCTGATTTTTCTCAATTAACACTTTATTCTATCACCTTAAACTAGTTTACAACCTTTAGGAATCAAAATTTCAGCAATAGACTTTAATTCCAAACATTTTCACAATTGGGTCCTAAAAATCATTTTCTATTGAAATTACCTAATAAAATCATCTTATAAACAAATTAAAGCTTTAATTTCATTCTATTTAATCATAAAATTACAGAACTCAACCATGGTGACTTTCAATTTCATCCATGAAATCAAAAACTAATGAATTTAGTAGTAGGACCTAGTTGTAAAAGTCTTAGAAACACAAAAATTACAAGAAAAAGGCAAGGATTAACTCACTTGGTGCAAAAATTATGGAATACCAGCTTAGATAACCCTCCTATGGTGTTTTTAGCTACTGGAATTGAAGAGAAATGAAGAGAAATCTAGATATTTCCTATTTAGTCCTAGTTTTAGTTAATTTTGTAATATTCCAATTTTACCCTTAATTTATCAATTTTCCTGCTTATTTCATGCCCTTGCCATCCAGCCCAAATAAATTTTGGG
This sequence comes from Gossypium hirsutum, assembly GCF_007990345.1. Lineage (NCBI taxonomy): Eukaryota > Viridiplantae > Streptophyta > Magnoliopsida > Malvales > Malvaceae > Gossypium > Gossypium hirsutum. The sequence goes on along the minus strand of NC_053432.1, from coordinate 64,272,589 downwards.
TCTAATTACCTTTTAAATCCTCTCTCATTAGACACTTAAGCTATTTAATCATCCCATCCACTTTTACACTTTTTACAATTTAGTCCTTTTCTTTTAATTAACTACCCAAACATTAAAATTTCCTAACAAAATTTTAGTACCACATTACTAACATTTCATAAATATTTATAAAATTATTTTCGATTCGGTTTTATGAGATCGAGGTCCCTATACCTTATTTTACCCAATTTCTTCAATAATTTCTTTTTCTAACTAACCAGTAAATCGGTAAAATTTTTCTATCAATATTTTCATACGATTTTCCTATCATATCAATTTTCATGCAAAAATATTGAAATAAATTTCTCTGTAAATTTGATTTGTGGTTATGAAATCACTATTCCGATAACATTGAATTTAGGCCATTACATTGAATCTAGACCATTTCGGCAGTGACATGAGCAAGACTTCTGTATTTTACCTCTTCTGTAGACCTAGAGCCTACTTGTTGTTTTCTAGAGCTCCAAGAAATTAGATTGCCACCAAAGAAAACACAAAATCCTAATTGGATCGTCGATCATTCGAGTTAGACCCCCAACTAAAATCTGAATATCCTTCTAGTAAAAATTTTACAGACCAAGTAAACTGTAATCCATGACTCAGAGTCCCTTGCAAGTATCGTAGGATCCTTTTAACAGCCTTAAAATGAGAATCCAAAGGCTTGTGCATGAACTGACAAGCCTTGTTAACAGAAAAGGCAATGCCTGGCCTTGTAATAACAACATATTGTAGAGCACCAACGATACTTCTAAAAAGATGGTCATCTTCAATGGGACTACTCTCATGAGCAGAGAGATGACAGGTAGATACCATAGGTGTCTGAGAATTGTTTGACTTGTCCATAGAAGCTCTTTGAAGTAAATCCTGAATGTATTTCTGCTAACTAAGAAAGACACCATTTGATGAATAAGTGACTTCAATCCTAAGAAAGTAGTTTAACCTCCCCAGATCCTTGAGAGAGAAACGTTCATTGAGTTCTGTAACAAACTTGTCTATTGCCTGAGAGTTATTTCTAGTGACAATAATGTTATCAACATAAACCAGGACATAAAGCAATCGGGATCCTGACTTGTCAATGAAAAGAGAGTTGTCAGCCTTAGATGCTTGAAACTTAGTCTCAAGAAGAAATTCTTTAAGTTTATAAAGCCAAGCCCGAGGTGCTTGCTTGAGGCCCTATAATGCTTTCCTCAGCTTGTAGACAAGTTGTTGACCATCTAGTCTTTTTTGTTCAAACCCTAGAGGTTGCACCATGTAAATGTCTTCCTGTAAATCACCATTTAAGAAGGTGTTATTGATGTCCATCTGTCTAAGAGACCACCCTAGTGAAACAGCAAGAGCCAGCACCAGTCTGATTGTTGTGGACTTGACTACAGGACTAAAAATCTCTTGAAAGTCAATGTCTGCTTCTTGAAGATAGCCTTTAACAACCAACATGCATTTATACCGAGCCATTGAACCATCTGAGTTTCTTTTCACCTTGAAAATCCACTTGCAGCCAACAATTTGACGTCTTGCAGGCAAAGGCACGAGATCCCAAGTGCGATTGAAAATTAAAGCATTGTATTCTGCTTGTGCAGCTGCAGTCCACACAGGGCTTTGAAAAGCCTTACTAATGGATGAAGGCTCATTTTCAGTCAGAACAGAGGAGAATGCTTTTGGTTTGAAAATCCCACTTTTAGAACGAGTTTGCATGGGATGCAAATTCACAGCAGTAATAACTTTTGAAGAAGAGGCAGGATGAGTAGGTACTAGTAAAACACTAGTTGCTTCTGAAGAACCAAAACATGACTCAAGAGAAGGGCTATTTTGAGAAAGAACAGGCACAGAAGGATTCCTAATTTACCCGGAAGAAGTAGGAGTAGTTATAGAAAAACTCCTAAGTAACCCAGAAGAAGTAGGAGCAATCATAGGAGAAGTATGAGTAGTTATAGGAAAACTCCTAAGTAACCTAGAAGAAGTAGGAGCAGTCATAGGAGAACTCCTAAGTAACCCGGAAGAAGTAGGACCAGCAGAAGGAGTATGAAGAACCAAAAGAACATGAGAGCGTTGACGATCGACCCTAACAGAATCCACAGTTGAACATGAAGAAAAACCAGTTTGAAAGGGAAACTAAAACTCATCGAAAACTACATGACGAGACACAAGTACACGACCATCTCCAGTAAGGCAGTTATAGCCTTTTTGATTGATACCAACATTAAGAAAAACACACCTCTCAGACCGAAACTGTAGTTTATGCTGATTGAAAGGCCTTAAATAAGGAAAACAGGTATAACAAAATACCTTCAAGTGGGAATAAACAGGTTGATGCTTGTAGAGTTTCTCATACGGACTGATGTGATGTAGAATAGGTGTAGGTAACCTGTTGGTCAGATAGGCTGCATGACCAAAAGCATAGGACCAAAACTTTAAAGGCACAAAAGGCTAATCTAACAAAGTCAACCCTATTTCATCTATTTGTCCATGTTTCCTTTCTGCAACCCCATTTTACTTAGAGGTATGGTGACATGTGACCCTATGCTGGATGCTAAGATGAGAGAGCTCTTTGGATAGAGAATGATACTCTCCCCTCCAGTCGCTTTGAAGCACCTTGATGGAATGATCGAACTAAACTTGAACCATCTAACAAAAGTAAAGAAAACACTGAAACACCTCAAACTTGAACTTCAGAAAATACAGCCAAGTATATTTGCTATGCATGTCTACAAAAGAAACATACTAAGAGAAGCCATTTGATTGCACATGAGCTGGTCCCCAAACATCAAACACTACAAGTTCAAAAGGTGAAGAGTACAATGTTTGTGAAGAATTAAAAGGCAATTTGTGAGATTTTCCTAGTTGACAAGCTGTACATATATTGGGTAGACTGGTGTTCTTAAAAAAACATTACAAGTATGTAAAACGTTAGCAAGTTTAGTAACACACGGATGGCCGAGTCTGTTGTGCCATAATGCAGGAGAGGAAATTTGAGCAGTGTAAAGAACAGATGATCTGGGCTTTTGAACAGCAACACTTCTACCAGAGCGCGAGATATCAAATCTATAAAGTCCTTTATGCATGTGGCCCACTAACAGAGTTTTCTTTCTCCGTATATCCTTCACAAAACATAGATAATGGTGAAATTCAAAATAAACAGCGTTATCTCGAGCAAACTATCTTACAGACATTAAATTCTTCCACACTGTAAAAACATGTAGGATAGTCTGAAGGCGTAAAAGCCTCGAACTAACCATGAAGTTGGAAGAACCTATGTGAGCAATAGACACAAAGTCACCATTGCCCATAGACACTTGACTTGTACCTGTGTAGGGGAAGGCAGTTGTGAGATTTGCTATATCAGGAGTGATGTGATTTGTTGCCCAGAGTCAGGATACCAGATTTGATCAGGTAAAGAAGATGCAGGAGCTCGAAGAGACGACTGACTGGATGAATTCTGAGGAAATGACCCACAACAATGAGATATAGATAAACAAGAAGGAACAAAAGAAGAACAACCTTGGCCATGTAGCTGATGGTAGTTGACTGTCATCGAGTTAGTTTAGCCAACGCCAGATAAATTTTCATCAAACCTGTGATAACAGGTCTGAACCATATGTCCAACCTTACCACATAACTGACACTGTGGCCTGGAGCGAGACCAACCTCGACCATTCCCACGAGACCAGCCACAACCTTGACATTTTTAGCCTTGCTTATAGTCCTGAGAATATCGATTAGACTCAATAGGCTATTTCGAACCAATGTCAGTGTCTTACTGTCGAGAAGCTAAATTTGCTAGGCAAGGACCTTCTGTTAATAGATCCAGTTGTCATGCTTCACAATCAATCAACATTTCAGTCAATAAGTCAAGAAATAAAGGAGTGGCAGACGTAAACACCCGAATAGACTCAAACTCGAGTGAAAGGCCAGTCAAGATGGCACTCACTTATTCTTGCTCAGATACAAACTACCAGCAGCAGTCAAATTATCACTAATATGCTTTACCTTTAATACATATTCTTTAATAGAAAGATTTGCTTTATTGAGCGAGTATAGAGCATGACGCATGCTCGAGATTTTAATAGTAGGCTTTGCACTAAATCTTATCTCAATGGTCGACCATATATCAAAACTTGTCTTGGTAGTTGTAAGATGGACCAAGACATCATCTGTAACAGTAGACAATAACCAAGAAGCTAAAAACTTATCTTGCTTCTTATGAATAAGAAAAGTTGGATTTTCAAGTTGCTGTCCTTCAGATCCAATGATGAAAAGAAGAGGAGAAAGAACTGTACCTAGTACAAACCCTTCAAGACCATAACCCTCAAGAATCAACAAAAGTTGATGCTTCCATAAAAGAAAGTTGTGCTCAGCAAGTTTGATAGTGTCGTGTTTAGAGAAGTAATGAATTGTAGGTGCGCACAGACTACCAGGTCCTTGCGAATGAATAGCCTCTCCAGTGTTAGAGGAATGACGAGGCGTGTCAATTACTGGTACAGCATTTGGAATGATTTCGGTAGCCATGGAAAAAAAAGAGAAAGAAAAAAATTCTACACCAAAAAGACCTTGGCTCTGATACCATGTTAACAATAGCAATAGTGAGGAAAGAAGAATTCTATCATTAACTGAGTTTGGGGGGTGTATTTAATATAGATGCTACTATTAACTAACTAACAGTATTAACCGTTTAACAAATCTTGTTTAACAACATAACTATTGTCTACTAATACTAAAGCTATTCATAACACTGGACTATTTGAAAGGTTTTATTTAAGTCATTGAACTATTCAAAAGTGTTCATTTAAGTCATTAGGCTGTTAAGTTATTTTCTTTTTTTTTTAAAGTTCAACCAATGAGCTCTAAGCAATGGTTCGACTATTGGTCTAGTAGATCAGTACCCATCAATGAGTAGAAGAACATACCTTAGAGCTAAATCGATTTGATGATCGGTGTCGAAGATTAGAGAAAAACTATTTAAATTTGGTTCGTAGATTTGAGACGTCTAAAGTTGTTTTACAAAAAAAATTATAGAAGAATAGGGATTAAGTGGAACGAAAATAATTGCGTGGTAGAGTTGTGGAAACACATGTTTCTTCCATATTTTGGACCTTAGCTCCATAGAACAATATGCCATTGCTGAAACATGAAAGAATTGAAATCTTATATCAAAATTTTATGTATGGATGGTATTGACTACCTAAACAAGAATTCTTAAACAATGAACAATCAAAACTATCACTCTCTACATAAAAAAAATTCAAAGAGAACTTTCGACTGACGTAGGCAATGCGATTGAGAAAGCCATATAACATTGATTTTAATAGCCATGTGACTTAAATGAAAACTTTCGAATATTTTGGTGATCAAATTGTAACTTTTTTTAGTTAAGAGACCAAAACAAAAACTTACCCATAATTTAGTGACTAGTGATATAATTTACCCCAAAAAAGATGATATTATGCATAATAAGTTGTGTTTTGGGGGGATGATTTCATGAGTTAAAAACTCACAATCCGACAATGCAATTGGCCATCCGTGATCAATGTTGTCTATTGGTTGTGGAAGTCAACAAAATTAAAAAGGCTAGTACTTAAATTTAACATTTTCTTAAATGTGGTACTTGTGTTATATTTTGGTTCAATGTGGTACTTACATTTGAAAAAAGTTATATATTTGGGTATTTAAAGATAGCGATGTTAACTTTTTAGTGTTTAATCTGAGTTTTAGGATTGATTTGATAAAAGTAAATTGCTAATATTATTATATATTTGAATTTTCTATGATTTTGTTAATAGAATAAATTTAGTGTTAATAGTGAATTTGTTTAATTTGCACTTAATTTGTCAAATATAATCCGATGGATGTGATTTAATTTGAGTTTTCAGGGTTGATTTAATGAAAGTTAATTTATAATATTATTAGATAATTATGAATTTTCATCAAATTAACTATAAAACCTGAATTAAACACTAAAAAGTTAATATCTTAGCTTTCAAGTACCAAAATGTATATTTTGTGTCAAATACAAGTATCATATTAGACAAAAAAACATATAGGTACCACATTAAAAAAAAGGTTAACCTCAAGTACTAAATTATGTATTAAGCCAATTAAAAACAAGCTCCCACTCGATTAGCGATTGTTTACCTGCGGCTAGTGTAAAAACAAATATGACGATGATATTAAATATTATAGCGATATTATAGCATGAGATAAAAAAAAAACCTAAACAGACCACACTGAAAGTAAACACCTATTTAAAAAGGACATTTAAGGGATTGGATTAAAAAATGTAAGTTTCAAATTAAGAGTAGACCTTCATCTATTTTTTGAGTTTTTAATAAAATTTATTTCATTATAGGTGTTTTATTATTAATTTTTATTTATTGTTTAGATTATTAAAATAAATAATTTATATAATAAATTTATAAAAAATAATATAAAAAATTAAATGAGACTTTGGCTAAAATAGTAAAGATAAGATATTAAAGAGTATGATGTTTTATACTTAAATATATTCATACATATGTATTTTTTAGATTTTTTATAAAAATATAAAAAAATGTCAAAATAATATTTTTTATTTTATAAAAATAATAAAATTTTGAATAATTTTATAATTGAGTTAAAAATAATAAATTTATAAACTTTTTATAACTTTTTTTATAAATTTTGTTTACAATTTTTTATGATTTTTTAAAATAATTTTTAAAATTTAAAAGGGATTAGTTGATTTTTTTAAATTTGTTACTAAGGCCTTTTTAATCATGTAACCTAATTAGTTTCAAAAATTTCTAATTTACTTTCAACAAAAGAGTCAGGGTCAAACTAAATAAATGTTTAAAGATTAAGGGTTAAATTTATTATTATAACTTATATATAATCACCAAATTTTAACGGAGGGCCTATTTTGCTCCATTATTTAAGTACAAGTTTGTTTATTTTTTCATTATAGAGATTAAAATGCAATCAAAAATATGATATAGAGGATTTTGTGGTACTTTTTCGGATGGTGACATCTATTCTCCCCTAACAATATGGATATCATTATGAACAGAAAAATCAATGCCCCAAATTTTAAAATTCTCAAAATTCGACTCTATAACTAGATTGTGTATGTCTAAATGTATGTCAATGGAACTGTTACATTGTATGCTTACAAATAATGGCAAAAGCCGGTTTAGGAGCATTTGATTTCAAGTAGGAAAACTGGTCTATCGGAGGAACTACAATTTAGCTCAAATTGGAGATAATTTTAGCTGTTGTAAACTGCGATGATTTTTGGATGAAATGCAACTTATGACTCTGGATATTCAAATATTATAACATACTAATCAGGCGGCGGTCTCTGTATTCAAGTACTTGAAGATGATAACAATGAGAAAGGAGAGGACAAAAACACAGCCCAGATGGCGCACTTGAGCTCTAACGACAAGGGAATCGAAACTGTGTGGGTGAATGCAGCTGCTGCGAGGATGAGAGCAATTTTCTGCAATGCTTTTGAAGTTGTGGTGCAATATGAGTTGATAATGAAACCCCCCAATATCAAAATGAAGGTAAGTAGGACACGGAACGAAAGCAATACCATGGGAAATGGGAGCTCATGGCTGGACTGAAGAGGTGTCGCATATTGGAGGGACACGCCCAGTGCATATGAAAAGCAAAATTCTATCACTGCATTTTGCCATTGCAAATGATTCTGGACACGTAAAGTCTCTAGCTGAGACGATAATTGGGATTGTGCGGATGGGGATGGGGATGGGGATGGCACCCTCACTGGCTGACCTTCGACGTCAATACCCGCTGCGGTTGCTTGCTGTGGCTGCGATGGTGACTCTTCTCACTGGTATAATTTTGTTAAATTCACTTTTCAATGTTCACATTGCATCAGAAATCAACAGGAACGAAATTAATTAAAACTGGTCAAAACCAATTTTTCATGATCTATAGTTGCTTTTGGCACGCGCTTTTATAAATATAACACAAAGATCCTACTCCTATTTTTGTCTCATTTTGTAATAAGTTATTATTATTATTATTATAAATTAAAAAAAGGAGTATCTAACGTTGAAGTACCCCCATAAATTTCTTTTTCTCAAAGTATGCGGTCAATATTTAGATTTTTTCATTAAGTTTTTATTTGATATATCCGTAATATATATTTTTATTCCACATGTAATTTTAAGAAATTAGCAAATGTTTACTTTTTAATATTTTACTATAGAATATTTGTCAACCGCTTGACTCTTCTAAAAACTTCACTGACAATGTACTAAATAATCTCACTTAATATTTTAGTTTTATATTTAGTTAATAAATCGGTGAATCAAATTAGTACTTTTTATTAATACCTAATCAACTCTATCGATTTTTTTAAAATAATTTAACACTGGTAATCAATAGTATAATGTTATGTAGTAGCCATAAATTAGGAATGTGGTCAGCATTATTGGGAAACATAAAAATAAAAATCTAAAATATCTTCAAAGATATACAAGAGTGTAAAAATATAACAATATAAAGGTAAAAATATAATACAAAATATAAAAATTCAATAAAAGAAAAACTAAAAATATTAGAAAATCCAAAAATTTGAAAAAAATTCTAAAATACCTGACATAATAAAAAAATCTCAAAATTTTTAATAATATTACTAAAAAAATTTCGACAAAATGTACATCCAGCTTCATTTGAAAAGTTCATTGAGCATGTGAAATAAAAAAAATAATAATTTAAAAAATCTAATTTTTTAATTCTTCAAAAATATTTTTAAGACGTGTTTGACTAATTTAATGTTTGTAAGTATAAAAGTTAACTGTGTCAAACATGTACCCAAACAAAGTATCGACTTTGAAATTCAATTATTAGTTAGGTCTAAAAAAAATATAGATACCAATTAGATACAAATTATCAAGTTTAAAGGTCAAAATATACATTAACTCTTTTAAGTGTAATTTTGTATTTTAATTTTTTTAATTTAAAAAATTTAATTCAATAGTTGACACTATTAGTATTTTTCATTAAAATTTGCAATCTTGACATGTTGATTAGATTACCCTTTGTATGACATGGCATATTTTATTGCATAAACAATGGCAAAGCCAGGGGTTGCAAGGGCTTCGATTCCCCTTAAAATATAAATTTTTTCATTTAAGTCCCTTTATAATTTATAAAATTTTAAATTAGTAATAGTAAAATTATACTTTGGCCCCTCTAAAAAATGATAAAAATTTAATTGAATTCTTTAAAAATTATAAAGATATAGACTATTAATATGATGAAATTATATTTTTGCTATTAAAAAAATATACAATTTAATTTCGGTCTCAAAAATTTTTTTTTAGCTTCTCTCCTGTGCATAAGGGCAACTTAATTAACTTTCCAACTTGACAAATTTTGATGAAAATATTAATAATGTCAGCTATTGATCTATGATTTTTAAATAAGAAAAGTAAGATGATTTAATTTTAAATATGATTAGTTTTAAAAATAAATTTTAGTTGAATTAAATTTTATATTTTAAGTTTAGTTTCACCTAATTTGTTGTTAGTAAAAAATTAAGTACATAATATATGTTAGTTTGATAATAATAATTCATGATTGTTGAAGATGACTTATTTCACAATTTTAATTTTATTAATAAAATATTTTATATTGCTTTGGATTGTTTTGAATAAAAATAAAAATAAAAATTTAAATGTTTCATTTTTAACTAAAATTGAAAAAAGGATAATTTATTTTGTATATGGTTTTTAAAACATAAATTTAATTTAATTTTTTCACCAAGTGATAATTTTTTTTGAAAATTTTAAATCAAATAAAAATCTATTATAATTATCAAACACATTTAAAAATTTATATGTTAACTTTTTTTAATAAAATAATTTTTTTTGATAATTTATCAAACACACCACAACATTTTCGAGTAAAGTAATATAACTAAAATTTAATTTAATTTAATTTTTTTTTTGAAAACCCAATACAGTCAATCAGATGTAATGGCTGTAGTTGGTTAGACCAAATTTAGGTTTAAACTTATCAAAAGGACAGATTATTTTTCTAAAAGAAGGTTTGTTTAATATCGAAGGAAATTTGGATAAAATTATTAGATAAAAAATCAAGACTTTTGGACTCGATGGGCGAGATTTTGGTTGCGGCTTCGGTTGATTTTATCTTATTTTTCATGTTTATTTTACGAATTATATTTAAAATTGTGATTATTTTTTTCAACAATATCATTCCTAAAATTTAATTTTAAAATTTCCTTTTAAAATTACAATATATCTTATTATTACAACCAATTACTTGATGGTTGTTCATTTTATTCTCATTTCTCTTGAGATTTTGAACACTCATATTATTATTACAATAGTACATGATGTTATGGATTTGATTTTTATTTTATAAAAACTAATATTTTAGTTGAAGATCAAATTAACTATTAATTTTTTAAGTCAGTATGTGACCATATTATTTTATTATTTAATTTGATAATTTTTTATATAATATTAAAAATAGAGTAACACAATACTAATAAAATATGTAATAGATAAATCCACTCATCATAGTTTAATTCAAACTATTACATTTAATTGATAATTTTTGTAATAGATTAATCCACTCATCATAGTTTAATCTAAACTATTACATTTAATTGATAATTTTTTTTGAACAGCTATAAATAAAGGCAATCATTTAACTTTTTTTTCTTTTTTAACTTACAGAAATCTTTTGCTCATATTAAAAGTATAAAAATCACAATGCATTATACTTCTGCCTAGATTATTACTCTGTTTTATCTTTTTAATTTCTATATCTTTTTTTCTAATAATATAGAGCAGTACAAGTATTCTGACCATGAAAAAGTGCCCCATGGAAACCCAAAATTTTGTACAAACTACAAGCAACCTATTAACAGATAATGCAACTTTGAAGAAGATTTTGAAGTTCTTTCGACTCTGTAATCAATGCTCTGTCACACCAACCAGTACCGTGAAACAAGCAGATTGTAAGTTTAAAATCAGGCCGTCTTTGTATTGAAGTAAGATAAGATGATGGCAGTGAGCAAGGGGAGGAGAAACACCGCCCATATGGTGCACTTGAGCTCGAACGGTAAGGGAATCGAAAGAGTGTGGGTGAATGCAGCTGCTGCCAGGAGGTGACCAACTTTCTGCAATGCATTCGAAGTGGTGGTGCAATATGGGTCGATAAAGAAAGCACCCAAGATACAAATGAAGGTAAGTAGGACAAGGAACGAAAGCAATACCATGGGAAATGGGAGGTGTTGATTGGACGGATGGGGTGTCTCTGCATATTGGAGGGATACACCCAATGCATATGAAAAGCAAAATGATATCACTGCATTTTGCCATTGTTGATGATTCTGGACGGCTGCTAAAGTCTCTAGCTGAGACGATAATTGGGGTTGTAGAGATGATGATGGCTGACCTTCGATGTCGATACCGGCTGCAGTTGCTGGCTGTGGCAGCGATGGTGGCTCTTCTTGCTGGTATAATTCAGGACAGCGTGGGATGAAAAATGCTGCAATTGAAGAAAGAAACGTCTTAATCTTTCGTGGGAAAATCATATTGATTGGTGCAATAAAGAAAGAAGATAAAGGCACATATATGTATATATATATATATATTTATTTATAGTAGGGTGAGCTTGATATAAATAGAGAAGAAAAGGAAATGAAAAACAAAGGAAGGTAGTTGTACACTTTTTATTACACAAACACAATTCGGATGATCCGAATTTGTTGAGTTAGTAAACTAAGAAAACAGGAAGGAAAAAGTTATATAGGAATCTCTTGGAAGGTCTTCTGCCTAAGCCCTAATGGTTCAGACATACACACACGTTCACATCACAAACTCAAAGGCTAACCTTCTAATTGCGCCATATTCAAAATGAGAATCAACCCTCAACCATTAAATAATAAATAAGGAAGACAGAAGTGGAGCCGAAATGAATGAAATGAATCCAACCGAAATCTCAGCCAAATGTTCTTTTATACCAAATGATTAAGAAAATTGGATTTCTCTTTATTAAGGAATAAAAGAAAGTGTTATAGTTATTGAACCTGCCACAATTGCTGAGGCTTTTTCTTCCAAAGAGTGGACTCTCGCTGCCCAACAGGAATATGATGCTTTGATGAAAAACAATACCTGGGATTTGGTTCCTCTACCTGCCAATAGGAGAGCAGTGGGGTGCAAGTGGATATTCAAGCTTAAGCGTCGTTCGGATGGGTCTATTGCTTGGTATAAGGGTCGTTTAGTGGTCAAAGGTTATCTCCAGGAAGCTGGAATCGACTTCCATGAAACTTTCAACCCAGTTGTAAAACCAGCCACAATTCGTGTTGTTCTGGCTTTGGCAGTGAAGTTTGGCTGGCAATTACGACAAATTGACATCAATAATGCCTTCCTTAACGGTGACTTAACTGAAGAGATCTACATGGTTCAACCCCCTGGCTTTGAGCAACATCATGGTAGTCAGAATTTGGTATGTCGATTAAAGAAGGCACTGTATGGCCTTAAACAGGCACCACGCGCTTGGTTTTCCAAACTTAGAGACTTTTTACTTACTTCTCGGTTTGTATTAGCAAAGTCAGATGGCTCTTTGTTTGTTCAAAAAACTGGAGGTGTGTTGCTATATGTGCTTGTCTATGTCGATGGCATCATTGTCACCGGTAATCATCAAGGCAGCATTGATGAATTTGTCACAACCTTGGATACACAATTTTCTTTGAAGGATTTGGGGCCTCTTAGTAATTTCCTGGGTATTGAAGTCTTGCCTACTACTAATGGGTTGTTCTTGAGTCAACGCAAATATATCCTTGACCTTTTAAAGAGAGCTCAAATGGAGTGTGCAAAGGGTTCTCCTACTCCCATGGCTACTTCGACATGTTTATCTCAACATGATGGTAGTGCTATTGAAAATGAGTCTGACTATAGGAGCATTGTAGGTGCCCTTCAGTATGTTCTTATCACTCGGCCTGACATTACATTTGCTGTTAATAAAGTCTGTCAATTCATGCATCAGCCTCTTGATCAGCATTTTAAGGCTGTAAAACGAATTCTTCGATATCTTCAGAATACTGTGGAGTATGGTCTTCATTTTACTGCTGCTACCCACTTGGATCTATTCGGTTTTTCTGATGCGAACTGGGGTACTGATATCGACGATAGGCGGTCCACTACAGGTTTCTGTGTGTTTTTTGGTGGTAACCCTGTGGCTTGGGGATCCAAGAAGCAACTCGTTGTCTCCAGATCCACTGCAGAGGCTGAGTATCGAGGACTTGCTCATGCTGTTACTGAAATAGTGTGGCTCGAGTCTCTCTTGTCTGAGTTGCATATTGTTCCTTCCAAGAAAGCTACCGTGTGGTGCGATAATTCTAGTGTCAGCCAATCCAGTGTTGCATTCAAAATTCAAGCACATGGAGTTGGATTTATTTTTTGTTAGGGAAAAGGTTGCTGTTGGACAATTGCTTGTGGGGCATGTCCCAGCTCAGGATCAAGTAGCAGATATTTTCACTAAGCCCTTGTTTGCTCCTATGTTTACGAAATTTCGATCGTGTCTCAAAGTTCTTTCCAAACAGGAACCAGCAGCAGAGGTCAAGTAGCTGGAGGCATATTAAGGAATAAAAGAAAGTGTTATAGTTACTGGTAGTTAATAGTTAAGTAATGGTTAGCTGTTAGCAGCTAATTAGTTGTTAGCAGTTACTGTCGTTACACTTTATTGTTCAAGTCTGTATAAATACAGTAGTTGGTTGTTCAGCTAAATAGATATGGAATTAATCTTCTTCTCTTCTTCTTGAATTGTGTTGTGTTTCTCATTACTCTTTAACATTGGCTTATTACAGAGCACCTTTGTTTCCCTTTTTGGGTTTTTGATTTTTTAAAATTTCATTAGCCATGTGAAGTGAGTGTGGGATGCAAACATTTAAACATTTATTTAAATAAAAATATGTTTACTTTTTTTTATATTTTAAAATAATATATTTAAAGAATTTTGTTTTTATACTTGTATTTAAATTAGCTCAAAATAAATGTTAAATATAAATACAAAAGCTTTACTTAATAGATTCGACTTGCTTTGATTTGAAATTGAGTAAAAATAAAAATCATCAGCCTTAATTAAAATTAAATAAATTTTAAAATATTTTATTTAATTATAGAAAATATATAGATATTAAACCAAGATTATATTTAAATATTTTATTAATAAAATGGATTATCTTTTAACTATCTCTTCTCCATTTCTTTTGTTTTATATGCAAGACAAAGTTAGGCTACTTAAGCAACGGATTCCTGATATACCTAGGAAGTTTCTGTTTTGTTTCTCTTTTCCTTCCCTGCTTTCTAGGTAAAATTAAGATATTATTAGTGATTGTTGGACGAGTAACTTTAGTGTTTATATATTTTGATGAATTAGTTCAGTTAAATTTATTAGGTAAGATTTTACTATTAATCTCATATGATATGTAAATTGTAGATTTAATTATTGTTCTTCAATTTAGTTAATTTTTTTATCTTAATTTTTAAAATTCTAAAATCTCATAATTCAAAATATGCTGTGATTAAAAAAGATAGTAAGATTTATCTATTAAATTAATCTTAATCATAAAAAATATTCAATATTAAGCTTTTCACTTCTGTTCCAATGGTTTAACCTTTAAGAGCTTCATTAGTCATAAAACAAATCAAATCTTATCAAAATCTTATTTTTTATACAATATTTTAAATTATCCATAATCTCTTTTCAACTCTTAAATAAGAAAATAAACTCCTAAGATAATATTTAAATTAACGAGTAAGATACTAACATATAATTTATTTATATATTTATGAATTATACCTGCATTTTAATTAAAGGTAATTAAGAAACATCTTAGTCAAGTACTTTGTGATAAAAAAAATGTTGAGAAATGAAAAGCACTTTTGACTCAAGAAAAGAAGAAATAGAAAGAAGAAGAGGAAGAAAAAGACCAGATCTGCATGGAGGGCATAAGTCTTGACAGCTATGGTGGGAGCCAGGAAGGTGATAAGCTGACCAAAAAGGTGCAGTTTTAGGAGGATGAGACTGGTGATCGCACTAACATGATGATTGACTCTCATTCTGAGGGTCGAGTGTCTATCCGGGATGCGTTGGCGATGGGAAGGGACCTAATCCGAATGGGTTAGGGGATGAGAATGGTCTAGCTGACGGCGATGACATTGAACTACTTGATGGGGATGTGTCTACATTTTTTGTTGATGGTATGCCAGCGACCCAATTTTCTGAAAGGGTGTATCAGATTTTGGAACGGAGCACGGCTTGGACAATGGTCATCAAGCTTCTAGGTCGAAGGATAGGTTTCAATGCCCTATCCAATAGAGCTTATGCACTATGGAAGCTGTCTCAAGCTTTTGAATCGTGGACATTGAGAACTATTATTTCACCAAGTTTCAATGAGAAGAAGATTATGAGAAGGCTCTCACAAAGGGGCCATGGGTTATGTATGATCAATATCTTACATTACAACCGTGATCCATGGATTTTGATTCCTAGAAGTTGTACCCTGATAAAGTTATCGATTGGATCAGATTACCAGGGCTCTCTGGATATATGTATCGAAAAAGCATATTGATAGAGAGGGAAATTAGTTCATAAGGGCATTAAATTAGATTATGATACGGATTATAGAAAGCAACAAAAGTTTGTCCGTTTAACTATTTACATTGATCTTGAGAAGCTTTTTGTCTCAAAAGTCATGATTGGAGAATGAATTCAACAGATTAAATACGAGCCTCTTCCAACTATTTGTTTCAAGTGTGGATATTATGGCCATGTGCAGGATGTTTTTCTGATGGATTGTCCGTCAGAAAAAGCCAATGAAGTAAGATCGATGAGAACAGCACCGTCTACATCCTTGGACAAGAAAGTTATATAGGAATTTGTTGGAAGGTCTTGTGTCAAATGGGTTCAACCATGCACACGTTCACATCACAAACACAAATGGGAAAGGTCTTTTTTTTTTTTTTGAAGGTGCCTGCCATGAATGATGTAAGTGAATATAGTATGGTTTCTTTTTGGGCTATGTTTTATGTGAAGTGAGGGTGAGATATTTAATACAAATATGTTCAATTATTTGAATAATCATATATATATATTAAAATGAATGGTAGTATTTAAAAATCATTTTGTTTACAGTTTTCCTGGCGAATGGAGGTAGGAGTGTTGTATTTTAATAAAGAAAGAAGACAAAAGGGTTGTATAAAATATATATAGTACAAGAGAGAAAGTGAAAGGAAAAATAAAGGGAAGTAGTGGTGAAATTTTCTTTGGTCGGCAAATTAAAGATTAAAAAAAACAAATGGATACCAGAGGACAACGGACACCAAAGTCATATTATTGTTTAGAGTTGATCGGGGGAACGGAGTGGAGCTCCGAATACTGTATTAGCCTATATGCTGTCTAATAGGCCAAAGTCATAGGATACCCCACACTCTCTCTCTGCCTTCTAATATTCCATCCACCAACGACTGCTTCTTGTCTTGTGCTGATGTTGTTGCTACCTAAGGATTTACTACTAGTTAGTCTAATATTTTCCCAATTTTAAAATTTCAATTTAACTTAAATAATAATTATATTCATTAATTTAAATTTTGCTATTAATTTTGTATTATATTTAAGTTGTAGATATAGTTTTTTTTTTGTTCATTTTCAATCTTGATTTCAAAAAATTTTTCAATTAAAGTCAAGATTAAAATTTTAAAATTGACAAAAATAAAAATAACTTAATTAAAAAACAAAACTTAAATCTATAACTTACACTAAATTAATAGCAGAATTTAACCATTAAATTAATAGGTAAGCCAAAAATACTCTCCATCATTAAATATGTTTCAATTTTAAACTTTTCACTTCAATCTCAATAGTTTAGCCTTTTATTGGATCTAAAATAAGTTAAATCTTATTAAAATCCCAATAAATAAGTTAGATTATAATTTATCATGTTTAAATTTGTGATTTCATTTTTTTGAATGGAGTAAACAGAATTTGCTTTCATTTTTAAAGGGGCAAAATATTATTTAATTTCAAAATTTTTAAAGGGATTAAAAGAAAATTTTTCCATATTTTAGGACCAAGGCATTAAAGCTAAGAAACATCCTAATCAAGTACTTTGTAGTAAATTAAAGTGAGTCATGGTTGACATGAGAAATTGAGAAAGACTAAGAAGTGCATCTTTTAATCGGACTGTGGACAAGTCCGAAACAAAGTTGTACCCATTATTTTGTAGTGACAAAAAGAACAAAGATATCCAAAGACACAAGAAGGGTTTGTATGACATGTTTTTCAACCTTTGAGATAAAAAAATCAACTGCTACGTTTTTCCTCATTTTTTACATATCATTTTTGTTTTTTTTTTTGTGGTTGATTTTTTTTCTAATATTTTTGAAAGGAGAAAGATTTCAAAAGGAAAGGTTATTTAGAATTTGAATGTTGGATTTAGAGTTAATTTTAAATTTGAAATTAATATTTTTTTGTTGTTGTTAAAATCGAATGAACTGATCGGTCGAATTGTAGGTTAATTTTTTTAAATATTATTTTCAATATTTAAAATTTTTATCCTCAATTCTTTTTATCGTCGAATCAAGTTAATTTAGATAGTTACTTATTCAAAACACGATTTAATACGTATGGCTTTTGGAAGAAAAAAAAGTAATAATAAAAAATTATTTTACAAATTTAAATTTATTTTATAATTAAATAAATTATATTTTATAAGTCTTTATTAATATTTTTATTTTTTTATATATTATTCGATCCGCTTAACAAAACACCTTTTTTTTTTTAGATTTTTTGTTTTCCTCCGCTGTTTTAGTTTCTTTTATTTCTCGCTGATAATGATAGTTATATATTGTTTTTCTTGACAGATTTTCAATTCATTTGGAAAAAGTTGGTGAAGCATGGTTGGCCCAAAATTGACGTACCTTGCTAGAATTGTTTTTGGACTAGGCTACTTCTCCGAGCATAAAAATCCATCCCATGTCTACATTTGAGCAGATTCAAGTAAAAATATTATATTTAAAAAATAAGTTTAGATAAAAAAATTATACTCGTTTAAAATATAGGTCGAATTTGAGTTTAAACATTTAAAATTCAAAATTAACTCAACCTTTTTTAAGATTGTAATATTTTATAGGTTTAATTCACGATTTGACCTCTAAAGTATCTAAACGTTTTTTTACTTTAGTATCTAAACTTTTTTTAGTCCCAATTTACTTTTCTAGTTAAGTTTTGGATCAAAAACCATAAAAGAACAATACTTTAGGTACTAAATTGAGACAAAAAAATAGGTATCAAAGTGAGAAAATAAGTATACTTCAAGAGTCAAATCGTAAAGTAAACCTATTTTATATTTTGTTATTTTTATATATTATATAATTTATAATATAAAAATTAAATTTATAATAGTATATAATAGTACTATAATGCAAACATTTAAAAAAATTCCTAAAAAGGCTATATATAAAATTTTAATAAATAAAAAACATACAAAATTACTAAATATTAAAATAAAAATAAAATAAGTATACATTGTTTTAAAATTAAAAAAAATGGGTGAGCATAAAATGAGCTAGAGGTGTGCATGAGCGGGCCGGGCCGGGTTCGGGCCGGGCCCACAAAAAATTTTAGGCCCATTTTCTAGGCCTAGGCCTGGGCCCAGCCCGGCCCTAAATATGGGCCTAAAAATTTGTCCAAGCCCGGCTCGAAATAAAATTGTTAAGCCCGAGTCCTGCCCGGCCCGACCCATATTAAAATTTTTTTAACTTATTTCATTAAATAAAAAATTTTAAAATATATTAAATAATCAAATACATTTAAAATAAATATTAAAACAATTTTTAAAACAATACGCAAATTGAAAATATAATAAAAATTAATTATATTAAAATTAAAAATAAAATATAAATATGATTAAAAATAAAAAATATATATATTTAGTATATAATTCGGGCCGGGCCGGGCCGTGCTCAGGCCAAAAAAAATTTACCCGAACCCTGCCCATTTTCTAAACAGGCCTTGTTTTTTTACCCAAACCTATATTTTGGGCCTATATTTTTACCCGAACCCTCCCATTTTTCGGGCGGACCCAGCCCGGCCCATACACACCTCTAAGATGAGCTTAGGTTAACTATTTACAAATATGAGCGAGTTTAGATAAAATTTTAAGTTCATATTTCAAATCGGGTTAAACTTAAGCAAGCATAAAATATGTTAATAAGCTCGCCCATAAACACCTCTAACCCATATCATATAAACTACAGGCATGGATTCGAGTCAAACCATGCACACTATCCATGGTTTAACTTATCAAACATCTCGGTGAGGTGCTCCCTCTCTATGAACTCATTACCTCTTCAAGCGGTCTCACTCGAAGCTTTTGGGAGGGTAAGAAGACAAAACTCTAATCAAGAACAATATCAATTTATTGAAAGATCTATTAGCCTTAAATGAAGGACAATTTACAAATCGAAAACATTTTTATAATGAAAAATAATAATAAAATTACTGATTTGGTCCGAAGCTTTTGATCATGCGACTTAAAAAAGAATGAAAATAAGGTATGTAGATGGGACATACAAATGTTGTAGGTTCATGGATGTAAGAAAGCATAACAACCATACATCAATTTCCAATGTTCACATTGTATTTACATTTGAAATCAACAATAAGAAATCCAATTAAATAATACCAAAACCAACAATCCATTATTCTATATAGTCATATATGCACAAACATCCGACTAAACTATGTTTTTGCCAATGTTTATGTTTAAACTCGTCCACCCTATACTACGTCGAGCTAAGACGTGGTCAATTCATGTCAAAACGGACTATCTTTGATTCAACTAACCTTGTTCTAATAATCATTTTTTATTGTGCTAGAAAGTTGAAGTCGTAAAATTTTGATAGTCTAAATTTAAGTTTTATTATGTACAAATGTTATGAGTGAATTCTCTTTTAAATGATTCTAAATTTAAGTTTTACTAGGTGTGAGTTTTTTCTAAATTTACTATAATCTAGATTTGAATATATTCCAAATTTTAACATATTGTGCTTTGTATTTAGTTTCTTTTAATTCTAATTTATCATACATGTATAATTTGTGATTTGTAATGCATTTGTACTTGTAAATTTTTTAAAAAAAAGTTAACTTTTTTTATTAATTTATAATTAAAAATAGATAAAAATAAATACAAGTAGATGATAAACAACAATCGAGTATACTTACCTTTTTAATTTAAATTTGTTTGATATATATATAAACCTTAGGGAGTATATGTTTTTCAAAGTATAGGGTAAATGTATTGTTATTGAATGCTTTAGACAATTTGTAGATTTTTGTTTTGAATTAAGAGTGTTTTCATTATTTATCTTAAAGGCATGGAGAATATTTATATACGAATTCATACCGTAATTTGAAGGTAAATTAAGCATATAATATTCATGTAGAATCCCCGTATTGAATTAGCTAGTTTGCTTGAATGATATATCAATTAGTCAATGAAACTTTAGCATAATTATTAAACACATAAACTTTAGTTCATAAGAATTCATGTTTGAAATTTATCATGCTCAATTTTATATGTGAATCTTGAATTTATTGTTACCTTAATTTTTTTAATATAAAAACTGTAACACCCTGATTTTGGGCCTAGTCAGAACAGTAGTTTCGGGACCACAAATTCGACGATGAAAATTTTATTTTTATTATATTTTTATGGTCTACGAGTTCATGGAATAATTTCGTGAAAATTTCGTTCGAAAATTTTGACGTTCGGGAACTTAATTTAGTCAAAAGGACTAAATTGTAAAAAGCACAAAAGTTGAGTTCTACATGTTAGAAGTGTCAAATTGTTATGAGTTTTTAAATTAAAGGTCCTTAAATGGTAGTTATACCATTTTTTAATTGTTGGACAAAAATGGACATGAAATGGGTGTAATAAAATATTTTTAAGTTAGAGGTATTTTGGTAAACTAATAATTAAAAGAATTAAAAAGGGAAATAAGCCAAATTAGCTATCATCTTCTTCATTCAACCGTTTCTACCAGCAACAGCCATGGTTAGGATTTTTTCAAACTCCTCCCTAGCTCCGTTTTTAAAGTTCTTTACATTTTTTAAATCTCGGTAACTTGTTTTACTTATTTCTACCATTCATTTGAGCTAAGGTTCATGTCTAAAAATTTACCCATGAATAATATGCATGTATTTTGATCTCTAATGATATAAAATGAAGGTTGGGTGTTAGATAAACGACTTTTGCTAAGCGATTTTACGTGAAAACGAGTAAAATGACAAAATTGGTAAAAATACCTAATGTTCATAAGTACATGTTAGAGTGAGAATTGGATGTTGCTATAGAAGGAAAAAAATGATCAGCATGTCATAAAACATAAGAAAATAGGATGA
This sequence comes from Gossypium hirsutum, assembly GCF_007990345.1. Taxonomy (NCBI): domain Eukaryota; kingdom Viridiplantae; phylum Streptophyta; class Magnoliopsida; order Malvales; family Malvaceae; genus Gossypium; species Gossypium hirsutum. The sequence goes on along the minus strand of NC_053432.1, from coordinate 64,251,112 downwards.
AGTTTAATTTACGAGATTTGGAGTAAAAGTGTAAATATGTGAAAGTTTAGGGGAAAAATTGTAATTTTTCTAAAATATGATTTTGGGTTATCCTAATTAGGCTATATTTGAAATGATAGAGCAAGGAAAATTGAAATTCGGGCTAAAATTGGCAAAATACCAAGTTGTGGACAAAATGGTAAAAATGACCATTTTCGCATACGAGGTAAGTTCATATGATTTTAATAATGCAATGTGTATTTTAATGTTAATGTTATGATATTACATGAATTGTAAGTATACATATATGTGAATAATTTGATATTATGTAAATGATGCAACATTACTATATGTTGTTGATGTCTTGATAATGGTATGATGATTATTGTTTACGAATTATTGCATTCTATGATTATTGTTGAATTATTATACAAATTATGTGGAATACTTGAAAAATATGAGTTGCCACCGGAGTATCGATATTGACATCACGAGAAAGATGGCAAAGGCGTATGATCGAGGAAAGAGCCCGTTTGAACCTTAGGAATAGGTTAGGATACAAGTGACATGTCACTAGGAAATTGAGATCCGAACTCGTTGAGTTGCATTCCGAATTCGTGAGAATTATGAGGCATCCGAACTCGTTGAGTTGCGTTTCGAGTTCACTTATCGATGCAAGCATCCGAACTCGTTGAGTTGTGTTTCGAGTTCATTATGGATGTGAACACCCGAGCTCGTTGAGTTGCGTTCCGATTTCATTATGGGTGAAATTATGGTAGCTTGATTTCGTGTATCCGAATTATATTCTGATGTGTTCAACGGGTAAATCTCAAGTGAACGAAGTGAAATACTCCAGATGAAAGCGACATGTTAGTAAGTGTTGTGAAATGAGTACGATGAACAAGTATGTGCGTAAACTCTCGAGTAGAGAAGTTGATATGTTGTAATTGTGTGGTAAGAATGTTCATGAGAATGCTTTTGTGATGACCTTGTGATTATGAGTCCACGCTTATGAAGCATAATTACGTGTTCTTACCATGATGGATGAAATGATATTGTATGGATTTTGTGAATAATAGTGGTGAATGAGCAAATTCAGCCTTGACAGTTTTAGGTTACTGCAGTGGTGCAACTTTGGAAATTCACCATAAATTGTGGAAATTGAGTTAGGGGCTGAATAAAAATATGAGATTAAATCTCAATAAGTCTAGTTTCACATAGAGGAAACTGTACATGCAATTGAACTTTATGTTAAGAGATATTTAAATTGTTGTGAGACAGAGTCTGAATGACTTCGAGATCCCCTGTTCCTATTTGAGAAATTCACTAAAAATTGTACAAAAATAATTAAGAGTTATACTTTACATGTATAGATTCCTTATTGAGTCTATTTTTAATAGAAATAAACGGCATAGCCCTTTGAATTCTGTACAGAGAGAAAATTGATTTGTAGTGAACAAAGGTAGAGTAGCTGAAAACTGAAACAGGGGAATATTTAATGAATAAACTGTACTAATTGGCTAAACCAAAAATTCTGGAAATTTTATGGGAGAAAGGTATATGAGTCTAGTTTCAAAGAAAATTAACATAACTTAATTTGGAGTTTCTTGTCTCCAGATATAAATGATTTAGTAACTGTAACTCGGTAAAACAGCTTAACCTGAACATGTGTAAATTGTACAATTTTGGTGTTTTATCTTAGAAAAGCATGATGGTAATTGTTTATTAATTTCATATCGACTTACTAAGCGTAAAGCTTACCGCTTCCTCTCCACTTCTTCAGTTTTGGCAAGTCGTCTCGGGGTTGAAGATCGTCGGAGGCAGAATCACACTATCAACCTATCACTTTTGGGAGAATTAATTCAAATATTAGAAATATCAAGTGAGTGGCATGTATAAGAAGTTAGTTTGTGATATGTATTATTATCATGACTTTGGCCAAACGTATTGGTCTGCATTGAGCTATCATATATGGTCATGAGATATGACCTTTATTCATTATGGTTTGTAAGTTTAATTAAACATGTTATATCTTATGTTTGTGACGTGATGATATAGTTAGGTTTGTTTGTTATGCATGATTAGTAATATATCCTGTAAGTTGAATGCATGCCTATGGATTATGAATTAAATGTGTAATACGGAGATGAGTAATGTTGCCTTGGACATGGATGTTTAAGGGACGATATGCATGTGTTTGAGAAGTTTTGAATTAAATGAAAATTTGTGGCCCGGTTTTCGTCTTTGTGTATGGTTAAGTCTGGTAATACCTCGTACCCTGTTCCAGCCTTGGATACGGGTAATGGGCGTTACAAAAACTTAAAAGAGAAAGAGCATAAAGAAATTTAAAAAACTGAATATGGAATTAATGGTATCATAATGGTAAATTTCTCACATAAATGGAAGCACATTAGCATACAAATTTTGCTACATTGACAAGGAATCAAATGGTGCATGTTGTTACACTGAATCTGCAGGAAGCTTATTCCACATAAGAAGAACAGAAGGCATGCAATTCATCAAGCCCCTTTGCCATTGAAGTATATGAAGGCGGTGAGAAGGAGCAAGAAGAGTATAAACACGGCAAAGACGACGCATTTAAGCTCCAAGGGGAAGGGGATTTCTACGGTGTGACAAAATGCAGCAACAGCTACAAGGACCCCAACTTTTTCTAATGTTTCTGAAGTTCGGGTAGAAATTGGTTTGATAAACAAAGCCAGTAAGAAAAGATTAAAAATAATAGGACGAGAAAGGAAAGCACAATCAAAGAAGCATTGAATTGATTTTGATCGGTTTGAGCGTATTGGAATTGGAGCATGATAACGGGATACAAAAAACAAAATGACAGGACTGCGTTTATCCATTGCAGATGCTGCTGAGCTGCTGCAAGTTTCCAATGGGAGGGAGTTGGCGGCAGTGATTGTTGTTGGGGAAGCCGCGGTGTCTGTGGTGGTGGTGATTGAAATTCGGAGTGGTTGAGGGTATGAGATGGTGAGTCTGGTTGCAAGGTTTCATTTGCAGAAGGTGGTGGTTGTTGCTGGTGCAATTCAAGGTTGACAACTGGGAGAGCTGGTGATGGTGGTGGTGGCGGTGGCGGCGGCGGATGTGACGAGTGTGGTATTAATAATATAGGACACACTGAAACACAAAATGCCTTCAACTTTTTTATCAAGTCCATGTTTTGAGTGTTGGTGAAGGAGAACTGAGGATATGGCTGCTATTTATATGTTATCAGATTGGCCAAAAGACTAAAGCTGATGTCATAAAAAGAAATGAAAAATTCAGAAATAAAAAAATGGCAGTGTAATGGCACTATAATGCAAGCAAACCAGGCGGATATCCAACTTGAAATTTATAACTAGAGAGGGTTTGGCCTTGGCCTTGGCCTTGGCCTTGATGTAGAAGAAATGAATAAAAAAGAATAAAGGAAAATAGAATGGTCAAAAGGGTGGGGACAATATTGGTTACAAGTAGTGGAGCTCCGTGACTCTCAATCTTATGTTCGTATAGGAGAAAAGAAATGGAACATTATGGGCATTGGGTTCAACTTAGTTGACTCTATCTCACAATCACACACACTAAATTATAAACCTTCAACATTTAAATTCTCAAATCTAAATTCCTGTCTTAAATCTTTAAAAAATGTAAGGTAGACATCTGATCATGGGTTGGATTTAGGTCGGGTTAATGTAAAATTTTAGGTTCGTGTTTTAGATTCAGGCCTAGCTCGACTCAAAATAAGCCTAAAATTTTACCCAAACTAGATAGCTTAAATAAAAAAAATACTAAACCCGAGTCCGATCTAGTCGTATTAATTTTTTATATAAAAACAAATTTTAATAATATAATACATCAAATGCACTAAAAACATTAAAATAAATATTTCCCAATAAATTGAAAATAAACTAAAAAATATTTATATTTAAATAATTCTAACATAGTTGCAACTTAGTAAACAAATGCTTCTAAAATAATATAAAATTAATAGTAAAACAAGAATTATACAATATCCAAATAATAATAACAAAATAATAGTAATACGATAGCAGAATAGCAGCAAACAACAATAAAATAGTAACAAAACAACAGTGAAAAATTAGGCAAATTCGGAGCTCAAGCCAAAAAATTTTACTCAAACCTATATTTTTGTTTAAGTCCATTTTCCGAACCTATATTTTTACCAAAATCTTCTCACTTTTCACGCGAGTCCTCGAACCTAGGTGAATGGGTTACCCAACCTATAATCAAGTCTTTTCATCCTTGTAAGTTAATGTTTTTTCTTTATTATTTAATTTTTCCTTTTCTCAAACAATGTTTTTCTATTTTACAATGAGTCTCATGCTCTAATGGAATATGTATTTTGGATTAATGTAACTTTTGACTCTTAAATTTGATATATAGTCCATTCTGATACTTAAATTTAACAATTAGATCCATTTTAATTTCTAAATTTAATATATATATATATAAAAGTTTGATGACATGGTATTTTAAGTGTGTCACATTGTCACTTAAAAAAATAGAACTAATTAAATAGCACAATTTCAAAATATCACGTGATCAAACTTTTTTTTGTATTTTTTTAAGTTCTAATCAAAATGGACCTAGTTATCAAATTCAAATACTAAAATGGACTAAAAAACCTACAGATATTAAAATGGACTTAGTTCCTCAATTTAGAGGTACAATTTGTATTAAACTCATATATTATATTATGCATAAATTAGGATTTAATACTTATACTCTAGCTTGATTATAGTTTTTTTATATTTTTCGAATTTTAAAATGTCAATGCCAATCAAAACAATAACAATTAAATATATTATACCTAGTTAAGTTATAGATTTAATCGTTGTTTTTCATTTTGATTATTTTTACTCCATTTCTTGAAATTTGAAACTATCATTTCAATAAGGACTAGTAGCAAAATTTAAACATCATATTAATTAGATTGGCCAAAAACACTTTGACTCATATCATCAAAGATGATTCAATATCAAGCATTTCACTTCAATCCCAATGATTTAGCCTTTGATTTAAGAGTTTTATAGGCCTATAAAATAAGTTAAATCTTATTAAAATATCAATAAATAAAAAATAGATAATATTTTTTTAATAATAAGAGATGGAGATGAAATTGTTTGTGATTGAACTTATGCTTTCATGCCTTACAATATAATGTTCTTGCCACTAAGCTAAGAGGTTATTGACAAAAATAGATCATATTTAATTCAACGAGAAAGATATAAAGGGGTTATTTGTTTATATATTTATGAATTATTATTGTAACACCCCTTACCCGAGACCGTTTCCGGAGTCGAGCACGAGGCATTACTTAGCTTATCTTACCAATTCGGAGCATAAAAACTAGGTTTGAAAATTTATTTCATCATTCGCAGCAAATCTGTCCAATCGCGCAGCAGTTACTAAATTAATTATAACTTGAGCTAAAGAACTCGAAATTTAATTCCGTAAATTTTCCCTGAAACTAGACTCATATATCTACTCACCATAAAATTTTTAGAATTTTTGGTTCAGCAAATTAGTACATTTTATTAGTTAAAGTCTCCCCTGTTTCATCACCTGACTGCCCTGACCTCTAGTCACTAAAAATAAGTTTTCTCATTGTAGGATTTTCATATGAAGTTCTTACTTGTTTCTACAGAAAATAGACTCATTAAGAAATCTAAGCATGTAAATTTCAACTCATAACCATTTTTGTACAATTTTTAATTATTTTCTAAACTCAGAACAGGGGACTCCAAAAACAGTTCTGACCCTATCTTACTAAAATTCACATATCTTAAAATATAAATTTCCTTTTTCTACACCGTTATTTTTCCATGAAAATAGACTCAACAAGCTTTAATTCCATATATCATTCACCCTCTAATTCATTTTATACTATCTTGGGTGATTTTTCAAATTCACGTCACTGTGCTGCCTGAATTCTGTTTCTTTGCAAAATTTTATCCTTTCATGATTTCCATGCATAATTTATCACCTAATCTTTCATAACAACAAACACCTTCATCCTTAATCATTTTAATAACCATACATCATCAAATACTTACACATCACTCATTAGCAAAATCATCATTACAAACATACAAAATAACTAAATCCCTATACATGCCATAACTCAAACGTGTTTCGATATAAAATACCGAGCAGTTGTAGTTGATAGTGTGGACGATCTCCGACTTCTTTAGGATCCTTGAAGTAGCTTTGCAATACTATAAGAGAAAGAGAAATAAAAGAAGTAAGCATAAAGCTTAGTAAGTTTACTAGCAAATAAATAACAATATTTAACTTAAATAATTAAACTCAATGTCTATATCTCTAGTTTACTCTTTAGTTAATCTCATACTAGTTCTCTTACTTGTTTACTTAGAATACTTGTGTGCATAACTTACTCAATCCTTGCTGCATCGTTGAACATCAATTGATAGTATAATAAGTTCTTAAGTCTTACAATTTACCTGAGCTTGCCATTTATGCTTTAAACTGAACTTTCATGAACATGATTCGTTTACAAGCCCGTTGAGCTACATTGGAATAATAAGGATACTCGGGTCTCTTCTGATAATAACATGCCAAAGCCATGTCCCAGACATGGTCTTACATGGGATGTTCTCGTGATGGTGCCCATGTCATGTCCCAGACATGGTCTTATAGGGGACCTCTCATCTCGGTGCCAACGCCATGTCCCAGACATGGTCTTACATGGGACCTCTCGTCTCGGTGCCCATGCCATGTCCCAGACATGGTCTTACAGGGGACCTCTCATGATCTTAAGGATGCCAATGCCATGTCCCAGACATGGTCTTACATGGGATCTCTTTACCCAAATGTCATGACATTCGTATCCAGTACCATCCTTATGTATCAACGGGACTTTTAAATTTTAATTCTCTATCATTTCATGCTTGGATCATCATCAAATAAATTCATAAAATAAATTCATAATTGCTGGAAATTAACAGCATTAATACTAAATATTGAAATATTGCATTTATTTACCGTAAACTTACCTCGGTACCAGTTATAGCCAAATTCACCAACTTAGTTTTCAACTTTATTCTTCCCTTTGTCTAACCTCGAGTTTCGTACTTCTTGATCTAAAATAGTAAATTTAACTTATTTAATAATCACATTCATCAAAACAGCCCTCGACTCTAACTTTTTCAAAATTACAATTTTGCCCCTAAACTTTTACATAATTACATTTTTGCCCCAAGGCTCGGAAATTAAACTTCATCTCTTATTCTTATGTTTTATAACATTCTGAACATTTTTCCCTTCTATGGTAACATCAAATTCCCACTCTAACATGTACTTATGAACATTAGGTATTTTTACCGATTATGTCGTTTTACTCGTTTTCACTTAAAATCGCTTAGCAAAAGTTGTTTAACATAATTTCTAGCTTCATATTCTATCATAAAACATCAAAATAAACACTTTTCACCTATGGGTATTTTTCCAAATATAAACCCTAGGTTAAATTATTGCTAGAATAAGCTAAATTAAGCTACCGGGATCTCAAAAACGTAAAGAACATTAAAAACGGGGCTTGGGATCACTTACTATGGAGCTTGGAAGCTTGAAAACCCTAACTATGGCTTCCCCCCTTGCTGATTTCGTTCATATGAAGAAGATGATGATTTTTGCCATCTTTTTCCCTTTTAATTCATTTTAATTACTAGATTACCAAATTGCCCCTAACTTAAAAATTTTCTATTTCACTTATCTCATGTCCATTTTTGTCTACCAAGTTACCAATGGTATAATTACCATATAAGGACCTCCAATTTAAAGTTTCATAACAATTGGACACCTCTAACATGTAGAACTCAACTTTTGCACTTTTTACAATTTAGTCCTTTTGACTAAATTGAGTGCCCAAACGTCGAAATTTTCGAACAAAATTTTCAAAAAATCATTTTGTGAAATTGTAGACCATAAAAATATAAGAAAAATAAAATTTTTCTCATCGGATTTGTGGTTCCGAAACCACTGTTCCGATAACCTCAAATTTGGGCCATTACAATTATTACTAGAGATGTCCAATGGTTGGTTTGAGCCGAGGCAAGGTTTCAAAAAAATTCAAGCTCAAATTCATTTTCAAGCCAATTTAGCCAGCCCAAAAAGCTCGTTTTATTATACAAAAAATAATAAAATAGTAAAAAAATTAGGAAATATTTTATATTTTTTATAATAAATTTAAAATGAATTCGAACCGGACCGGCCAGAAGAAAAATATCCTTACCTAAGCTCGACTCAAGTCAAGCCGGACGGGCTAGCCAACTCTTGAACAGGTCTAATAAACAACCCTTAAAACTAATTAAGAAACATATTGATCAAGTAAGTTGATAAAAAGCAACCGGTGGTAGAGCTGAGAAATTGAGAAACCATAATAAGTAACAACTCCATCTTTTAATCGGAGTATGAGCAAGTCCGAAACTAACTATAATGACATCCATAATGCAGCAATTACGTAATGAAACTAACTGGTATGAGTTTTGTGCTGCTGGGCCATACTTGTTGGGAAGAAACTGAACAATCGAAACAAAGCGAAAGCACAATCGGTGTTCTTTCTCTCCTTATAACTCCTGTCAAAAATTATGGCAAGCACAATAGCACAAGATATGTTCTCTAGCAACCTTAATCAACCACAAATCAACTAATGTAACCACAACAAAAATAAATAGAGACACCGGTATTTTTACGTGGAAAACCCCTCTAAATCAAGGGTAAAAACCACGGGACTTTAGAGTCCGATAAAGAGCTCTACTATCATCAAATGTTCGACTACAAGATCACAATATCAAGCCTACAACAAGCATTCAACTCCGTCAAGGCTAACAATATGTAATCTTTAGCAAAAGAGAGAAAAATGAGAGAACATCACCAAAAACGTAGCTGCTGAAAAATGGGTATTTCCGACACTACAAGACTCGGATGAAAAATCCGACCGTACAAAGTCAAGAAAACCTTATCGCCTAGCTGCTGTCCAAAAATCAGCTCAATCGAACCACGGATGAACCTTCGATCGAAGAGTTGATCACTGCTGCACCAAACTTGAAAAACTGAAATTTTCTTCTCTCTTTCTCTCTGTTTTAATTTGAGATTTTTTTTGTTTTAGCTCTGCAAAAATTTTTGCCCACATCACCCGTTAAAAGCCCCCCAAAAATGGCTTTTGATAAAACCAAAAAGAGACAATAAAATGTGGCAGAAATTATGGGTTTCCCACATAGTGGGACCCACATCTAACAAATCTCCCCCTCCAACTATGTGGGGAATGCCTCCATACCGGAGGTCAAACAACATGCTTCAAACTTTTCTCTTGGTAAAGCCTTCGTCAACATATCAGCACCATTATCATTAGTGTGTATCTTCTCAAGCTCTAACAGCTTAGCTTCAAGAACATCTCGTATCCAATGGTACCTCACATCAATATGCTTAGATCTAGCATGAAAAGTTGAGTTCTTACCAAGATGAATAGCACTCTGGCTATCACAGTACAGGACATACTTCTCCTGAGTAAAACCAAGCTCATGCACAAACTTCTTCATCCAAAGCATCTCCTTACACGCTTCGGTTGCTGCAATGAACTCTGATTCGGTGGTGGACAATGCAACACAGTTTTGCAGTCTCGATTGCCATGCCACAGCTCCCCCTGCATAAGTGATTAAGTAACCTGAAGTAGATCTCCTCGAGTCAATGTCTCCGGCCATGTCTGAATCTGTATACCCAACAAGAACAGGTTTCTCATTGCCGAAACAAAGTTTCATGTTGGAAGTGCCACGAAGATATCTCATAATCCACTTCACTGCATTCCAATGCTCTCTGCCTGGATTAGAAAGAAACCGACTAACTGTACCAACGGCATAAGCCAAGTCTGGTCTCGTGCAAACCATTGCGTACATCAAACTACCCACGGCTGAAGAGTAAGGAATTTTTTGCATCTCTTCCTTCTCCTTTTCTGTGGAAGGACTATGCTTAACACTCAATCTAAAGTGCATAGCAAAGGGAGTATTCACCGCTTTAGCTTTGTCCATACTAAACCTTTGAAGTACTTTCTCAATGTACCTCTCTTGTGATAACCATAATTTCTTGGCCTTTCTATCACGTGTCAGTCTTATGCTAAGAATTTGCTTTGCTGGCCCCAAATCCTTCATTGCAAAGGATTTACTCAACTCTTGTTTCAACTTCTCAATTCTAGAAGCATTCTGACCAACAATAAGCATATCATCAACATAGAGCAAAAGAATAATAAAATCATCACCAGAGAATCTCTTAACAAACACACAATGATCAGAAGTAGTCTTCTTGTAGCCTTGCTTCCCCATAACAGACTCAAACTTCTTGTACCATTGCCTTGGAGCTTGCTTCAAACCATACAAGCTCTTCTTCAATCTGCACACATAGTCCTCTTTCCCTTGTGCAACAAAACCCTCTGGCTGCTCCATGTAAAGCTCTTCTTCCAAGTCACCATGAAGAAAAGCAGTTTTCACATCCATTTGTTCAACCTCTAGGTCATAACAAGCTACCAAACTCAGTATAGTTCTGATAAAGGACATCTTCACAACCGGAGAAAATATTTCTTCAAAATCAACCCCTTTTTTTTGAGTATAACCCTTGACGACCAATCTAGCTTTGTATTGTGGAGATGAAGACTTCTCTTCTTGCTTTAACCTGTAAACCCACCGATTATTCAAAGCTCTTTTGCCCTTAGGCAGTTTCACCAATTCAAAAGTATGGTTCTCATGCAAGGATTGAAGTTCGTCTTTCATCGCTTCAACCCACTGATATTTGCATTCACTCTCCATAGCCTCTTCATAACATTCAGGTTCTCCCCCGTCAGTCAAAAGAACATATTCATCAGGAGAATACCTGACAGAAGATCGTCGATCTCTGGAAGACCTTCGAAGTGGAACTGCTGGTGGAGCTATAGGTGCTTGTTGTTGATCATTCACAACATCATCCATGGGAGTATCAAATTCACCTATAGTCTGATGGTCACCACTAACATCACCATGCACATCATCCTGGATAGGATCTGGTGAAGAGTCTAGGGGAACCAGATTCACATCGATCAAGTCACCACTACCTTGTGAATCCACTTTCTCCGTCTTATCAATGTCATTAATGGTCTGATCCTCAATGAAGACAACATCTCTGCTTCTCACGAGTTTCTTCTGAACTGGATCATAGAGTCTATAACCAAACTCACCGTCTAGACCATAACCAATAAAAATGCATTGTCGAGCCTTGGCATCCAACTTGGATCTTTCATCCTTTGGAACATGAACAAATGCTTTACAACCGAACACACGTAGGTGATCATATGACACGTCTTTACCAAACCAAACTCTATCTGGCACATCACCTTTCAAAGGAACACTAGGAGACAGATTTATCACATGTGTCACTGTATTCAAAGCTTCAGCCCAAAACGATCTTGGTAACTTTGCATCTGACAACAAACATCTAACTCTCTCAATCAATGTTCGGTCCATTCTTTCAGCTAACCCATTTAATTGTGGAGTCTTTGGTGGTGTTCTCTGATGTCTGATTCCCTGTCGCAGACAATACTCATGAAACGACCCTGTGTACTCGCCACCATTATCTGTACGAATGCACTTCAACTTCTTCCCAGTTTCCCTTTCAACTGATGCTTGAAACTATTTAAACACCTCAAAGACTTGATTTTTAGACTTCAAAGTGTAAACCCATAGCTTTCTTGAACAATCATCAATGAAAGTCACAAAGTAAAGTGCACCACCATGTGATCTTACTTTTTTCGGACCACAAACATCTGAATGGACCAACTCTAGCAACTCTGATTTCCTATGAGGAGGATGGCTTCTAAATGAAACTCTTCTCTGCTTTCCTGCTAGACAATGAGCACAATTCTTCAGTGTAGCATTCTTTAAACCCGAAAGTTGATTCTTCTTCGCTAAACAGCTAAGCCCCTTCTCACTCATGTGACTGAGTCGTTTATGCCACAACTCAGTTGAGCTGTCATTCAGTGTCACATTCACCATCTCTCGAGAAGTCAAAGCTTGCATCAAGTACAAATTTGAGCTCTTCCTTCCTCGAGCCACAACTAAGGAGCCTTTAGTCAGCTTCCACTGCCCTTCACTGAAGGTGTTACAAAATCCCTCATCATCAAGCTTTCCTGCAGAAATCAAATTCAAACGGACATCCGGTGCATGTCTGACATCCTTGAGAGTTAACTTTGTTCCATTGTTACTCACCAAGCTAACATCTCCCATACCAATAACCGAAACCAAACCATCATTACCCATCTTCAATACCCCAAAATCACCAGGAGTATAAGATGTGAAGAATTCCTTCCTCAACGTGACATGAAGTGATGCACCAGTATCAATCACCCAACTAGTCTCGTCGCATGCTAGGTTGACCAAATTATCATCACAAATAACTAACAGATCTTCACGAGTAACAGTAGCAACACGCTCGAATTTTTCATTGTCATTCCGATCGTGTTTATCACCACCACCTTTGTTCTCTTTCTTCCACTTGAAGCAATATTTCTTGATATGACCTTTCTTACCACAATGATGACACTCAAGATTCTTGTATCTCGATCTTGACTTGCTTCGGCTTTTATCTCTACCCTTTCCATCTTTGTCTCTGTTTCTCCCCCTGTTCTCGATAACCAACACCTCGGACTGTGATGTAGAACCCTGAAATCTTCTTCTAACCTCTTCATTCAACACACCACTCTTAGCCAAATCCAAAGTAATAATACCCTGTGGGGCAGAATTAATGAGTGAGACTCGAAAGGTCTCCCAAGAGTCTGGTAGAGTAGCAAGCAACCAAAGTCCTAAAATCTCGTCATCAAATTTGACACCCATACCAAGCAACTGATTCATCACACTCTGAAATTCACTAACATGGTCAGCTATAGACATTCCTTCTTTATATTTCAGCGCCATCATTTTCTTCAGCAAAAACAACTTGTTATTGCCCGACCTCGAAGCATACAAGCTTTCAAGCTTCTCCCACAATGTTCGAGCATGTGTCTCCTGATCAATGTGGTTGTAAAAATTTTCTTCAACAAATTGCCGAATAAAGCCACACACTTGTTGATGCTCAAATTCCCATTCTTCATCACTTTTCGAATCGGGTTTTTGAGTAGTAAAGACCGGAAGATGCAAAGCCTTCACAAACAACAAGTCCTTCATTTTATTCCGCCAAAGTTGATAATTTGTGCCATTCAACATAATCATCTTGCTCGTATTAATTTCCATAATTATCTGACACAATAACCAAGCTCTGGTACCAGTTTGTTGGGAAGAAACCGAACAACCGAAACAAAGCGAAAGCACAACCGGTGTTCTTTCTCTCCTTATAACTCCTGTCAAAAATTATGGCAAGCACAATAGCACAAGATATGTTCTCTAGCAACCTTAATCAACCACAAATCAACTAATGCAACCACAACAAAAATAAATAGAGACACCGGTATTTTTACGTGGAAAACCCCTCTAATCAAGGGTAAAAACCACGGGACTTTAGAGTCCGATAAAGAGCTCTACTATCATCAAATGTTCGACTACAAGATCACAATATCAAGCCTACAACAAGCATTCAACTCCGACAAGGCTAACAATATGTAATCTTTAGCAAAAGAGAGAAAAATGAGAGAACATCACCAAAAACGTAGCTGCTGAAAAATGGGTATTTCCGACGCTACGAGACTCGGATGAAAAATCCGACCGTACAAAGCCAAGAACACCTTATCGCCTAGCTGCTGTCCAAAAATCAGCTCAATCGAACCACGGATGAACCTTCAATTGAAGAGTTGATCACTGCTGCACCAAACTTGAAAAACTAAAATTTTCTTCTCTCTTTCTCTCTATTTTAATTTGAGATTTTTTTTGTTTTAGCTCTGCAAAAATTTCTGCCCACATCACCTGTTAAAAGCCCCCCAAAAATGGCTTTTGACAAAACCAAAAAGAGATAATAAAATGTGGCAGAAATTATGAGTTTCCCACATAGTGGGACCCACACCTAACAATACTTAAAACTATGGCATTTTTTTATCTGTTGATATAGTTTCAAAATAGCAACCCAACATAAAGTTCCATACCAATTGAGAATGAAAGAAACTTAAGAAAATTTCCAGTGAAACAATATATATACATATATATGATTGCTGCAATCCTGAATAATTGACAAAACTACACTGCAAGTAAAATAGAGGGCAATCCTAAATATTCATTTTCGAAAGCATTAAACCTTTACACCTCAACTACAAACCATGTCCTAATAAATCTACCCATGTCTAAATATGTTTTCACTTTTGCTTTTGCTTCTTGCTAGCCTTTATCCCCGACTCGGAAGGTTTCCTGCGACAAATAAACATGAACTTGGATGGACTTAGTTTGCACACCCATTTCAGCTTGTTGTCCGTTTTCGATCAGGAATTCATAAATGCAGGTGTCACGCTCCAGATTGACTTTGTTTCGAATCAACACACTTCACAACCCCTTTATGCATGTTCGTTGGTCCTTCCATTCCACAACCTTCCCAATGCTTTTCCGGTTGTATGGGTCAACAAATGTAATTTTCTCCCCGTCTTCTAAACTCACTCCAAAATCTTTGGCTATACCAGTTGGAATATACTGAAATCGTGAAGCCATAAGTTAGTAGAAAATATTTAGACCATTCTTAGCTAATCATGCAAACATATGTTACCCAAAACTGAAATTTGTAGAAACATACCAGTTCGTTCGTCCTCTGTGAAGACTTTGTGGTCTTCACCACAAAATAAGGATTCAAATGTTGAACATAATCTTCTGGATGGATCTCCTCATCCTCAACCTCCGTAGAGTCAGCTCCTTCATCATTAGCATCGTCACTATCATCATCTTCTGATTCTGATTCCGATTCCGATTCTTCTTCTTCTTCTTCCGACACCACACATGGTATGCTCTTCTCACAAGCATCAAACCCTTCACATCGAACACACAACCACCGACATAATTGAAAATTAAAAAATTCTCATTCACTACAGAGTTTTCATCGATGAATCTTCTCCAGCCCTTAAGAAAATACATCTTATTATCACATTTGACCAAGTCCACTTGCCAACACTGACCATTACAATTTCTAAGGGTGGCTGTTGCAGGCGTCAATGGACAGACTATAGCAGTAGCTGGGAAGAACTACAGTTACAAAAAAAAGAAGCTACATGTCAGTACATCCCTACCACTCTTGTTCAGCTCCTATGCTTTCTACACGTACAACATTACCACTACGATGTAAGAAAGCATTGTAACAGAGCAAGCAACCGCAAACACATCAAACTACAAAATTGGAAAGAATTACCACGGAGTGAATGCTGTGTGTGGCGAGGTAAACCTTGCAGAAGTTCTCAGCTTCAAAGTTGAACATCTTTTTTATCATTTAAATCCCAACGATAAAATTCTCATCAATTAAGTACATTGACCGACTATTTCTGTCATTGAGCAGCCAGTAAAAATAAAAATAAAAATAAAAAATTTGTAAAACGTTATAAAAATAGAAATATAAATTCAAAAATAAAAAAACTACAGGTGTAGAATGAAACTAGACATGTGGATGTCTAGATCTATTATGAATATAAATTTATAAAAAAAATTATATTTTTTAGCAACAAGTTTTAACAAATGCCTGCACATTGTTGCATGCTCACAGAACAAAAATAAAGTGGCACAAGAGAGTTTGAGCTGTATCATTGGAATGAAGAGGTAGTTGTGACTGGTGTTGTCCGCCGGACTGAGATCAGTGCGAAGCAATGTAAAGGATTCAGGGTATGAGCATACATCTTGACCCACACCTTGCTATTCTACTGATTCTCAACCTCATCTCACCCAAAATTTTCAGATCAAAAGAAGTTGAAAGTTTAGGTTTTGTTGGCTGCTGTATTTTCTTTGGTTCAACAAGACATAGGGGGAAGTTAAAAGTAGTAGACGGAAGCTGTTCGGTTGCTCCTCTAGGGCTTGCCTTTTCATTTCTGTTTTGCCTTTAGACTTTTTTTTTCTTTAAAGCATTTAACCTGTCACTTAGCTTTATCATGTTAATATTTTAGGTTAATAACCTGTTAATCGCAATAAAAAAGTGATTAAAGTCTAGGTTAGTTGGGTTGATACCTACGTATTATATTATTTAATATGAAAAAAATTATATGAAACTATAATTTCATGTCATCTTATCACTTTTCGAAAGAATGACAAATCAGATTTTTCCTCCTAATATTTAGCTTTTTCTCCTGAAAAAATTCAAATCAAGCTAAAAATACTAAAAATTAAGAGTAAAAATCTGATTTGTCATATAATCCCTTCTCAATTTAATACATTTCTATTATATAACTTAGGTCTATTAATTCACGTAAAAACACATTTGAATTATATATATTTTTAATTGGTATATTTGAATTATATATATATATATAACTTAGGGTCCATTTATTCATATAACTTATACTAACATTGAAAAAAAGTATCAACTTCTTTTTTCTATAAAATAAGAATCGAATTAGGAATATTTTGAATTATATATATTTTTATTTGTGATTTATTCCAAAATTATTGTTATATTGTATAAAAAAAAGATTACATTGGTTAAATTTAATTTTAGTTATATTATACTAATTTTTTTAAGTTTATAAATACAATTATAGTGATATAAAACTAAAAAATCTTAAGGGTAAGATAGTAAATTCATAATCAAACAATTAAGGGTAAGATAATTAAACAATTTAAATTTTTATACCAACTACTAAACTTAAAGTCTCAAGGAAAAAAAAATCAAAAATGTAATACAATTTATCCATATTCAAAGCTTAGGTTCAAATTTTGGTTGGGCTGTTCTTTTATAGTGTGTTTTGGTATAATTTAATTTAATTGATGGTATTGTTGTTGCGATAAATTTTAGTGTGCCTAAATCTATGTTATTCTCTAATTTAAAATTCGATTCAATTTTAAAAAATTAAAAAGAAAATAAAAATTTTAAGTTGTTTAAATTATTCAGTTTTTTAAGTCTAATTCAAATAAATAATTTGAGTTTCTTGAGTTGAACTTTATAATTTGAATAACTTAAACGATTGATTGGTGTAAATATCTCTTTTGTCTCTATTAATTTTGAAAATAAGTAAATTAATTTCTCTCATCAAAAATTATAAAAAAAATTTAAATTATTTTTAATTTTTAAAATATTTATAAAAATTTCAAAATTTAAATTTTTAAAAATTTTAAAAATTCCAAAAAAATTCTACAAAATATAAGAAAAAAAAGTTTAACAATTTTACAAACATTGACAAGGAATCAAATGGTGCATGTTGTTACATTGAATATGCAGGAAGTTTATTCCAAATAAGAAGAACAAAAAGGCATTGAAGTATATGAAGGCGGTGAGAAAGAGTAAGAAGAGCATAAACACGGCAAAGACAGACGCATTTAAGCTCCAAGGTGAAGGGGATAGCTATGCCGTGAAAAAATGCGGCAGCAGCTACAAGGACCGTAACTTTTTCTAATCTTTCTGAAGCTTGGGTAGAAATTAATATGATAAACAAAGCCATTAAAAAAGGTTTGAAAGTAAAAGTAGGATGAGTTGGGTTGATGATCATCGATTTGGGCGTATTGCAATTGGAGAGAGACGGTAACGGGATATGAAAAACAAAATGACAGAATGCGCTTACCCATTGCAGATGCTGCTGCAAGTTTCCGTTGGGAGGGAGTTGGTGGCAGCGATTGTTGTTGGGGAAGCGGCAGTGGTGCAATTCAAGGTCGGGTGGTGATGGTGGTGGCTGTGACGAGTGTAGTACCAATAATTGAAACAAAAAATGCCTTCAAATTTTTTAGGAAGTCCATGCTTGAGTGGTGGTGAAGGAGAAGTTGAAATTGGATAAAAGACAAAAGTTTATGTTATAAAAAGAAATGAAAAATTCAACATTGAATCCGACTTTGAAATTACAATTTTGCTTTTCAAGGTCAAAAACCCTTTCTTTTTCAATTAACGGTTGGGATTTAATTGTTTTAGATCTAAAGGCTTTAACAGCATTGTACCCCAATTATAAACCCTACGCTACCCACCTTTCTATCTCCAAATCCAAATTTGCTTTTTTCCTTCTGTAAATCAATTCATTGATTAGCAATCATTCAACATTTCTCTCTCAAACCCCATTCTTTTACGTTCTTAAATTCATTGTTCCTGCTTCTGTATAAACCCAAAGAAAAAGTTCAAAGCTTTTACCGGAAAAGAATAAAAAAGCTAAAAAAATGGGTTCTCTTCAGCTTTTTCACAGCTTTTCGCATTCAGTTTCTCCGGCGACCAATCTCCACCGCCCGTTAAACAAAGGGAGAGTGAATGCATCTCTAAACATGGACGTGGAAGCACCGAATCCATTGAAATTGAAGTCGAATGGAAGCAATGAAGTGATAGAGGAAGAAGCGAAGTTTATTGTTGGATCGTATGCAAGATCTCCGGTGGTGCTTTCCAGTGGGAAGGGCTGTAAATTGTATGATCCGGAAGGGCGAGAGTTTCTTGATTGTGCAGCTGGGATTGCTGTGAATGCGCTTGGTCATGGGGATCCCGATTGGGTCAGGGCTGTTACAGAACAAGCCAATATTCTTACTCATGTTAGTAATGCCTACTATACCATTCCTCAGGTGAAGTTTTGCTTACCCGATTCTTGTTTTTTGTTGATATAGAATGGGTTAATGTTTATTTAGAAATCATTGATTACCCTTCATAAGTAAGGCAAGACCAGAATTTGCATGTTCATTTTATGAGGAATTAGAACTGTTAAAAGTGATTATACAATTACATATAAGTTTTTATGTGATGTTGTAGGTGGAGCTTGCAAAACGTCTTGTGAGTAATTCCTTCGCTGATAGAGTATTTTTCACCAACTCTGGAACGGAAGCAAATGAAGCTGCTATTAAGTTTTCCAGGAAGTTCCAAAGATTTATACATCCTGATAATAAGCAGCCTGCAACAGAATTTATCACCTTTACGAATAGCTTCCATGGTAGGACGATGGGAGCCCTTGCTTTGACGAGTAAAGAGCACTACCGTTCACCATTTGAGCCTGTTATGCCCGGAGTTACTTTCTTGGAGTATGGCAACATACATGCTGCAATAGATCTTATTAGGAATGGGATGATTGCTGCTGTATTTGTAGAACCAGTTCAGGGTGAAGGTGGAATATACAGTGCAACAAAAGAGTTTTTGCAAGCTCTGCGTTCGGCTTGCGATGATGCTGGATCCCTCTTAGTCTTTGATGAGGTACACAGCTTTATATGTGCTATATAGGTGATTGGTTGTAGTAGTTAGTTGAAATGGGGTATAGAGTTATGATCGTTCAAATATGTGAAATGGACTTGAAAATTTGAGTATACGCATATTAGGTGCATATCCATAGGATTCTAGCATTTGTTATAATTGTTACAATTACTTTTTATATTCCTAGGTTCAATGCGGATTGGGTCGAACTGGTTATCTCTGGGCACACGAAGCGTACGGCGTATTCCCGGATATGATGACACTTGCGAAGCCACTTGCAGGAGGACTTCCAATAGGTGCGACTTTGGTAACTGAAAGAGTTGCTTCTGCCATAGCCCATGGGGACCATGGAAGTACTTTTGCAGGTTCACCTCTTGTTTGCAGTGCTGCAATTTCTGTTTTCAATAAAATTGCAAACCCCAGTTTCTTGTCCAGCGTCTCGAAGAAAGGTGATTACATGAAAGAATTGTTGAACCAGAAGCTCGGAGGGAATCCCCACGTGAAAGAAATACGAGGATGGGGTCTTATGATTGGGATAGAGTTGGATGTGTCTGCTTCGCCCCTTGTAGATGCGTGCCGAAATTCTGGACTTATTGTATTGACTGCAGGGAAAGGAAATGTGGTGAGACTGGTGCCACCATTGATCATCTCAGAGGAAGAATTGAAACATGCAGCTGAGATTCTTCATGAATGTTTACCAGCACTTGATAACAGTAACTGAGTTTAAGACAGTTGGGTAACATTTGGTGTTTCAAATGAAACATTTAGTATGTTTAAACCAGGTGTTGTAAACTTTGCAGCTTTATGTTAACTGATAAAACAATCAAAATAAGTACGTCATTTTGTACTTTAATTGCAAAGCTCACTCTCAGTAAAATCGAGCCCGGTTTGGTAGCGGCCCATGAAAACATCTCCCGGGAGGAAGAGGAACATCCACAGATTTTGTTAGTTCTATTCATAGCATTATTTTAACATATTATTTTTCATACTCTTTTCATGATGGTAAATTTTGTGATTTTGTTAATTTTATTTATGGTAATTGGATTAAAAAAAGTGTGGCTCCACTTATCCGAGTTCGAAAGGTTCCAAGGTTAGATGCAGAACATGAAGCACTGAATAGGCTAATGAAAAATTTGTGTAACTAAGAAGAAATGGATCGAACGCAGATGATATAGGTAGACATGTAATTTCGTATAGATGTCTTGGCCAAGGTCGACGAACATGTTGGAGTATGTCCAAAGATATACCATTTATCTTATTCTATTAATATAAAGACAATCTCATTATTATGTTTAGTCTTCATTTCTAACGGATAAATAATAAAGTCCCTAGGATAAGATGATTATCTTTAAATTGTCTTTGTTGGAGTATTATTGTAGGTTATGGAAATAATAGTACATTAAGACTAATATAGGGTTAATTGATGACAAATTGTTCGCATGGATATTGGTACATGTTAGATAAATAGTGTATTGAATTGACTTATCACGAAAACTTTCATGGTGATAATAGTGTATGTGATTCTTAGGCTTTAGATCGCCATAGTTTCTAATATTAGGAGTTGTGTATTTTGACGTAGTCAAACGTTTTTCGTACTTTGATGTACTATAAATGCTATTGTGGTAGCAAGATATCGCTCTCATTACAATGCTAAGGTCTTGGGCCCTTAATAAAGTGAGACTAAAAATGCATAATGGTGCTCAAATGAGATGATATAAGGTTTCAGACCCATTTGTATACCTAAGTCTACTCATGGGGCCAGGAAATAAAAGTTTGGACTATACAAATGTGCTTGTTAACTTGTATTCAATCTAGATATCACATACAAAATGATATACTACATTGTAAAACTATTGTGAAAAGGCATTGTCGAACCATATTATTCGTGCAACTTAGGTAGCAGTAATACATTGCTAGGCGCAACTCACTATTTGTAACATTAAAAGTGTTTTAATATTACTTCCAACATTGTAGGATCCTACAAGACCGCACATTATGGTCAGATCAATTGGAACCTGCAAAAAAAGTGAGATTATAGTTGAATATATACTTGGGAACTTGCCGCATATGTTAAATTAATTATACTAAAATGTTCATATAATTTAATTTAAAAAATATATATTCGACATGATAAATCCAAATTGGACACATTTATACATATTTGACATATACTTACAACTTACTATTCAAATACCACATATAGACTTACTTATTTAGAACTTGACATACAGAGGTGTAATAGTTACTCGAAAATGGGATAATCACTCATTAACTAAGAACCATAGCTTCCAGCTTAACAAGGAAGAGATATAATTAGACTTGAGAAAAAGAATCAAAAAGTACTCTTGAAGGAAGAAGAAGAATCTTTCTCAGAACCTTTCTCACACATATAAATATGACCCATCCTACTTTGTGGAACTTAACAAGTGTAACATATTTCAGAATTTGCCTTCTTAATAGTTTACAGTTTCCGAGAGAAACGTAAATGAGTACCCTGCATTTACAAATATCATACTAATCTATTCAGTTGATTTCTAACCAGGTTACTTTACAACCTAACTAGCACAGTATTTCAGACAAACAAGACGTACTTTACCTTTGGCGATAACTCATACCATACTTATCCCTTTTTCATTTAATATAATATTTTCCTTTGAATTGCAGGATATCCTAAAATAAAATTTTCACTTACTTATATGGCAATTACTATATGCCCACACATATACGTCAAATAAGCAATTAGGCGGATTATACTTCACCAGACAGAAAATGCAACAATCATCAACAAAAGGTAGATGACTGATTGGGGTGCACCTTTAAATATTGATGCCTTTAATGGAATTGTCAATTTTGGCTTTAGAAAGGTAGAGGAAAAAGATGTTTTGGCATAGTACAAATAGTACCGGGTAAGTGGGTTTCCTTGTTTGAGTCCTTTATATGGTTTGAATTATTTAAAGAATGAGTCGTTGACTACAATTTGGTAAAAGACTGTGATGATACATTAAAGGATTAATTAATCCATCTTAGGCTAAAAACCATGATCTTCAATATGTAAGAAAGAAAAACCCAACTAATTTTGTCAAAAGCTTCACTTATATCAATTTTAAGAGTCGTGAAAGATCGCTTACCTTTGGTTTTCCTTTCCTTTTTAGTGTGTAAAATTTCACTACCTAGAATAAAATTGTTGGAGATAACTCGACCATCAACAAAAGCATTTTGGAACTAAGAAATTAGATTTGGCAGGACACTTTTCGACCGATTGACGAACATTTTCAAGATTATTTTATAAACATCATTACATAGACTAATTGGCCTATAGTCAGCAAAGGAAGTTTAGGACTCACTTTTGGGGATGAGAATGATAATTGTCTTTTTAAGGCTTTTTAAAAGAAAGTTAGATTCCAAGAAAAAAAAAGATGGATTAAGTAGTGAGTGGGCCTACCACGTTGTTGGGATCTAGTGCCCTTAGTGTAATATTTTTATCTATGTATACTTGTATTTTTTGAACAATTTGATTTAATTACATTAATATTCTTTATATATTGTCCTTGATGGTTTTTGCATGCAAAGTATGAAAGAAATATTGGGTCACTGATTAACTAACGTTTAACTAATATTAAGTGGTATTACCTAGTTGGATCATAATACAAAAAGATAATGTGTATTAATAGATAATCAAAACATGTCATTAATCTTATCAGAATGAGCAAATCAATTGAAAGATTAATATGTCATTTATCGAATCCCATTGGGGAGATACCTTATCTTGAGAATTTGAACGGATGACTCTTTGTAAATAGAGACAGAGATGTGATTTATTGGACTGATAATACATTAGACATGACCCAAGTAGAATAAGTCCTAACTCCATTTATGGATTTGTTTACTTGTGACCTTAATATTGTAGCAGCCTTTAATTCTTAGTGAATGATGGACTATGCATGTGTGACATGTATACTTTGATGCAAATGAAAAATTAGGTTCAAATAGATAATGAACTGAAATCTGGTACGTTGGCCATACGACTTCTACAGTATATAGCGTCATTCACAATAATGGAATTCATAGCCCAACTAATGGGTAAATGGTATCCTCTCATCGACATTACATGATAGATGAAAAGTAAACGTAGTCATGGGTCATTTGTCTTTATGATAAATGATTTGTTTACTATTTGATAGTAATTGACTTTTCATAAAGGAAGATGTAATAGTTACTGTGAGATAAAATAAGATTATATTGGGAGAACATATTTATTTTAAAGAGATTAAGAATATTCTATGAAGGTAACACACTTATAATAAGGTTATTAGACGAGCACTTATTAAGTAGTTTTCGTAATGGTATATAACAAGGGAGAGTTCAATCACGATACTTTAGTTGAATGACTTTATGATTAAATAAGTTTATAATTAATATGTGAAAAGCTGTAACTTAATTATAAATTATTTGAGCCTAATTATATATGTCCAATCAATCCACCACTAGCTCAAGATTATCAAAAATAAATTGCAAGTAGAACCAATGAATATAAATGAATGAAAACAATAAAGTAAGAGAAATAGATTGCATGTATCACAGTCCGTAGTGAATGCGTTTTCTCGTTAAGTACAAGAAATGACTAAGAAATTAATTTAAGGTTCTTCCGATTATAATTTAATTAATTATAATTAAATAATTGAAGTTCGAAAATGAAATTAAATTAATTAGTCATTATGAATTTATTGAATAAGAAAATTAAATATATTTTCTCATAGATTCTATTACAGTAAAATTGTTATGACTTCAAATAATTAGAATTGGATTGAGAAATTTATTTAATCGAGAAATTAATTTAGCTAATTTAATTAATTAAATTAGTTGATTAAAATAATAATAATTGAGTAATAGAAAATAAATATTGAGTTGGACAAATTATAAGTTTTGAGCAAAAGTTTAGAAAGCACATATAATTAGATTCAATACATGAGAGGATTGATTATGCCTTGTGAAAACACAAGGGGTGGCAACCCTATTAAAAATGGAGGGGTGTGTCGCCCCTAACTCCTCTAGTTCTAGAGTAATTCATATATTGTTATTCTACTAGAAAATGGTATTAATTTATTTAAAATGAATAAATTCTATTTTCAAAGAATTACAATTATTACCATTTTATAGAGGTAACTTATTTTCCTATTGAAAGTAAGTAAATTGTTTTTGTTCTGAAATTTAATTCCTGTTGTTCGAATCCACACTCAACGCAATTTGAGATTTTAGAATAGCGAAGAAGGTTATTCAATAGAAAGCTAGGATCGACTTGAATCTATCTCACACAAAGCACAAGCATTATTCTAATTAAAATTTATTATTATAAATATTATAAAAAGACTCTATTTTAAAAAAAATTAAACTTTCACTATACTTAAAATAATTTTTTTTCAAATCGATTTTTCCAAACATATGTTACATAATTGTTAGAAAAGCTTGAGTTTGCCATCATTATTGGGGGCTTTGAGGGGTCCTATTTGGAAGGCAACTTCTTTGACTTCGAATTCAGTGAGAGGGAGGTTAAGTGTGTTGTCGAAAACCATTTTTTAAGATTGACTTTTGTATAGAAAAAACGAAAATGGGAGCCGCTACCAATCCCTTTTTTTTATGAGGTGTGATCGGGGCACCTCGTAAAAATCGTTTTAATAAGGGATTTAATTTATTAAGGCAACGTTTTTTTTAGGTCTATAAACTTCGAGAAATGAGTTCGGGAGTCGATTACACACGAGGAAGGGTTAGCACCCTCGCAACGCCCAAAATTGATGCTAGTTGATTAATTAATGTCTTAATGTCGAAAATTGAAAACTTGAAAAGAGTTTGAAATACGATCCCTCTTTGTACTAATATTTTGTTTACTTAAAAAAATCTTAAATAAATCGAAAAATATGTTAAAGACTCTCTCATCTCGAGGCAATAAAATGTCACATCCCGCAAGTTAGGACATGACACTCCGAAATTTTGAGAATGAATTTGTTTTTTTTATTTGAAATCTTATGTATTTTAATTCTAGAAGGATATTCGATTATTTAGGTTCAACGAGAAAAATCAAAACCTTGTAAGTTAGGGTACGACTTCTCAAATCTCTAAATACGAAACATTTGCCTTATTTTGAAATTTTTTGAATAATAACAAGTGTAGTATTTAACTGAAATGTAATTTTTTTGTTTAAAACGATGATATGCGAATAAAATTGTTGCGCTAGTAAATAACAATAATATGAATACACTAATGAAAGCAAATCACGATAATCATATGGTATATCTACTTTAATGCTAATATGAACAATAAAAAAAAACTAATAAAAATAATAACAACAACAATAATAATAAGCAGTAACAAAACGTGCAAATAAAGAAATAAAGAATAATATGAATTTTAAATACGAAAAGAGTAAAAAAGGAAAAAGAAAAAAGAATATATATATACACGAACAAATACATAAATAAATAGATAAAATAATATACAAATAAAATTTATAAAGGGTTGATTTTAAACAACCAAGGATGAAATTGTAGTTTAGACAAAATTGCAGGTATAAAACATAATAAAAGAAAATTAATTGAATAATAAAACAATACAAAGGATCACTTCAAAATGCGCAAAAAATATGAGGGATTAATTGGGAAAATATCCCAAAACCTCTGCCATTTCCCTTGATAAGTTGAGGGGCCGAAATGAAATAGAAATAAAATCACAAGGTAAAAATTAAAAGGAAAAAAATAGAAATAGGACTTTATTTTTAAAATGATTAAAAATAGAGGGACCAAATAAGCAAATAACCCCATCCCTATCAAAACACGAGGGTCCTTTAAGCGGGTCGGCGTGATTCTGGTCATCGGGTCGCCTGAAACGGTGCTGTTTCAAGAATCTCTCTCTTAAAATGGCCTAGGGACCAAAGTGAAACAAAAACAAAATTATGCGGCAAAATTAAAAAGAGAAAAAAATAAAAAAAGGACTAAATTGCAGCGCGTCGCAAAAGAGGAAGGACCACACGTGCAAATAACCCATGCTCTAGAAAACACAGGGATCCTAGCCTTGCGGATCGGGTTATCAGGTTGGAGGCCAAAACAACGCCGTTTTGGCATCTGTGCATTAGCCCAAAACGACACCGTTTTGTAAGGCCTATTTAAGTAAAAAAATTCAAAATTTTCATTTTACTCCTCTTTCAGAAAAAAAAACAAAAAAAAAGCTCTCTCAACCTCTCTCAACCCTCAGAGCTCCGGCCATGGTCCCGGTCGTTGGACCGTTGGCTACCGGCGACGGCGCCGCAATCCATGGTTGCCTGAAAATAAAAATTTTCCTTTTTTAAGCCCTTCGCCTTCTCGAGCCTAGATCTGAGGGTAAAATGCTCAAATAACCCACCAAAATTCGAAAAAGAGAGAAGAAAAGAAGAAAATAAATCAAGAGACCTAAAACGACAGGTAAAGTTTCGATTTTTAGTTGTTGTTTTTTTATTTTTAGTTCAAAAATAAAAATAAATGCTACCTCTTTTTTCTTTTGAAATTTGATGCCTTTTTTTGTATTTTCGTCTGTGAAAAACATCACAATTCGGATCTGGCTTTTTATAGCCGTTTATACACTATTTCTTTTATTATTTCGGCTGTTTGTTGGCCACTGTTTCTATGTGCTTTTTCATCATTTTTGCAAGCGCATGGAGGGTCAACGGAGGTGGGACTTTGCCATTTCGGTGCAAGACGGTTAAGGGTGCCAGGTCTCGGGCGGTGGGCATGCTGCGGAGGCACGTGGTGGCAGCAGATGGGTGCGGCGCACATGGGGTATTAGGGTTAAAGTTTTTTTTCTGAAAAAACTTAATGTTGTGGGTTACTGGGCCTTAAATTTTTTGGGTTTGTAATTTTATTTGGATTTGTAATTTGAGTAGATTGTTTAATTATTTTATTTTTATCTGGTTTCATTGGTTTTGGACCCAGGCAAATTAGTCCTATTACATGTGTATCAATCCAGTTAAAATTAATCTATAAATCACTGCATATGTTTTGGGTCTACCTACATTTCCTTCAAAGTGCTCCACAAATGCGCTCTTAATGGAAGAGGGATCATCCACCCAAACGTTGCTCTTGTTTCGAACACCCAAGCTTTTGTTCCATGCTCTTTTTCTTTTGGTGGTGTCATGAAAAAACTCGGTGTTCCTTTCTCCCATGGTGTTCCAATTGAGCCTCGATTTTTTAAGCCAATACATCTGTTCTTATACCTCTACCAATCGAAGTTCTACTCTTATGACTCTTTCATTGTTTTTGGCTTCTGTCAAAGTAATGTTTTATTGTACCTCCAATTCATTGTTCCATTTTTAAGTGAAGAAACACTAGCGAGGAAGCTGGAGATAGTTGAAAAATAAAATGATTAGGGGACTAATTTTTAATATTTTAACTTTTATTAAAAATATATGAATACAAATTTTGTTGGGATAACATTTTTTTACATTTAAACTCGACAACTAAATTCACTTAAGTATTTATATATATTTTTTGTTCACTTCAACTCTCAACTTAAAAATATAAAAGTTTGATGATGTAAAAAATTATAAATTATAAATTATAAATTTTTAAAGTGATAATATGGTACAATTTTAGAGCATCACATATAATATTTTTTAATCAGACAATTGGTTGAATAGGTTAGGCCACCAGTTCCCGATTCAACCAATTTGATTGATTTGACGGCAAAGCCAACAATAATTAATTAATTAATTAATTAAAATTTTATAAAAGCTAAAACGTAATTTTGATATCGCTTTTTTTTTACCAATTTCAAGTAGTCTCAGAGCCATTCGATTCAATCCATTTGTTCGAACAGTTATATCAATCAATTATTGGTTCATCCGATCTGATCCTATCCTAATAATATTGGTCACATAATCAAATCTTGATAGAGTCTAAGTTCAAAGACTAAAATGGATCTAGTTTTTAAGTTTAAGAACCAAAGTGAACAAATAAAATATAGGTACTAAAGTAGATCTAGGTGCCTGAGCGATTAAAAATTATTATCCCAATTTCATTACAGTAAAAGTTTATTGAAAAACTAAAGAAAATAAATATATTAGCTTATTTTATTCATTGGTTCTTCGATTCCAATAGATTTTACCATATGCAAAATCCGAAAGGGGTGGAGAAAGATTAAAAGTGAGGAATGGTGTGATTGACAGGATCAGGACCTTTCATGTGTCAACTTACGCCATATGATTCAACCCCTACCATCATCATCATCAAGATCCTACTGGTTCTTCATCTGTATTCACACGGTTACTCCCCTGCACCTCTTCAACATCCAACTCCATTCTCAGATATAACCGAGAAATCAAATATTAATTATGTACACAAACATCATCATCAACATATCTATCTATCTTTAGTCAAAAGTGTCAAACAATCTAATCCATTGATACTAACCTGACGTCACTCAATCCAACGGCTATTAACCATTATGCACCCTCGAGATCACGCACTATTAATACCTATTTTACTCTATCACTTCAAACCCAAGCCCCAGATAGAGTTAATTACGAGTTTCCTAATCCATTTTCACCTTATTCACAATCCTGTCCCTCTTCTGGTTATTTATTAGAAAGGGTAAAGTAGGTAATATACCATTTGGGATATCCCCGCCATTAGTACTGGCAATGTAAATATTACGGTGTCATCAAAATCGACAGGAATATCTTCAAATTATAAATAAAATCTTTTTTTTTGTTTTAATTTACTATTTTCTCTATAAATCTGGATTCAATACTAGACTATAGCATACTCGTACATTTTATCAGACTCTATGAATGAGTTTCTCGTCCTTCGTCTTCTTTCCCCTTCGGTTCAGCTCTTAACAATGCAAAGTCCGGCCACTGATAGTACTTTAAAAGCTTCTGAAACAACTGAGAAGCCATGCCTTTATAACCTTATTGCTTGTTCTTCTCATTCTTCAACGATAGCTTCCACCCAGTTTTACAGGCGAAGCTATCCACCCATTTACACTGAATTCTCCGATTCCGGAAATGGAATCGGAACTTACCTGGAAACACAGCCTGTTATTGATGGGATAGCTGCTGTGGTTGGCCAACACGTCCTCTTCGGTACTAAAACCAACCCCACCACCTCAAACAGCCAAGGCGACGGTGATAGAGCGAGCGCGGTAGAGACGTCGAGTTTCGTTTCGGCGTCGCATCGCTTCGGTTCTAACAAGAGAAATGTCAATGCCGCTGCTGCTTCGATGCAAAAAAGCTATAGAGGTGTGAGAAAGAGGCCATGGGGGAGGTGGTCAGCGGAAATACGCGACCGTATCGGGCGGTGTAGGCACTGGTTAGGCACGTTCGACACGGCCGAGGAGGCTGCACGTGCGTATGACACGGCGGCGAGGCGGTTGAGAGGGTCAAAAGCGAAGACCAACTTCGAAATTCCATCTGCCTTACCCCTTCCTTCACGCTGTAGTACATCATCTTCATCCACGGAAGCAAAGAAGAAGGTGAAAAGAAAAGGTAATAAAACCCAGAGGAAATGCGCGGTGGTTACCTCCGTGGCTCATTTGTTCAGTTCCGGCGGAAATGAAGGGAAAGGGAGCGAAGAGTTGGAGTTGAAGTTGGGTATGGGGCTTAATAACAAACCTTCTATGCCGTCAAATGATGTTGGTTCAGTGAATCATTACTAGTTTGCTTGCTGCATGGGAAGTTGAACTTTTTGTGTTTTGCATGTATATGCACTGAATCAAAGAAAAAAGGGCTTTCGTTGCCTGTAAAAACTCCATGTACATAGAAAGGAACTGACAGTATTGTAGTAAACTAATGCTTTCTGCATGTTTGAATGCTTTACTTTAGTTATTGGGCTTGTCAGCAATGGTGTTGAGGCAGATACTGTTATGGTTGGTTGGATTTGTGTTTTTCTGAGTTTTATTAACCTAATATTGAAATTATATCATGTTTGCCTGTGACTAGGTGTAGTTAATTATGGTTTCTTTTGCTAATTGCAATCGACCTTACAAGTGTAATGGTAATGGTCGCTTTTTCACTTTTGGAATCAGTGGCAAACAAAAAGAGGGAAACAAAATCCAGAACACTGCTATTCCTTTTCACTGACGTATACTTTCTCAACCTGATTTCATGCAGCTACACTACGGAAACCTAGTTTCAACAACCCAAGGCTCAAAGAAATCATCTTCATTGTGTAAAAGAAATAGGGTTTAGGGGATTGAGAAGTCGCCCTGGAAAGCCGCGAGGGAAGTCAGAGTTTACGTAAGTAAATTGGTGGATTGATTTGGATTCGGATTCAGCCTTTATTAATTATTACTACTGACTTGGCGACTGATTGCGAGACCCATAAGATATGCAGTGTATGAGAGTACAGTACGCTACTGTCGTTGAATGAGTGAAGTGATCATCAAGACGAAACTATAAAATTAAATTAAATTAGATTATTATACATAAATTATCATGTGCTGAAATATCCCTAAATCTTTATAAATTTAAATTTTAAAGTCGATAGTATCAGAAAGATTTTATTTGAATATCGATTTTAAATAAAATTACATTCAAATTGTTAAACAGACTAAAACAAATTCTTTTGTACAGTACTCACAGCTAGATAATTCCAGGGTTGGGACTTGGTACCACCAATTTATTGTTAATTCAGATTGACTAGGCAATAATTATAATTTTAATAATAAAAATAATAATTTTATTTGAATTAAATTGTAATAAATATTAACATAAAAGTGTCGAAGGGATTGATTTTTCGAAACTAGTATCTATTGAGGAGTCGGCCAAATCCCCAACAATGATAGATATTATTCTTATAATTAGAATTTCTCTATCTCTTCTATCTAGATTCTAAAGTGTTTACGTAGAGGAAGCATGTCAATTAATGAAGATACTACTTACAAAGCTCACGAGAAAGATGTCAATATAGTGTGTAGTATTATGCAAATCACTTACATGTAAGGAACTTGAATTACCAACCTAAGGGATACTTGCAAGTATGTGACCTATATTTCTCGGATTAGTGGGTTGAGTTTCCGCATACCCAGGTGATTTACATAATTAATATTACGTACTATGATATGATACTTCTCTTGTGAGCCTTTAAAGTTATATTTCTACTAACTGAAGTGTTTCCCTTTCATAGATCCTTCAAGACTTTTTTGGTAAAGGAAGCAAAACTTCAACACGAAGACAATTGCCTCAACACGAAGACAATTGCCTATCAACATGGACTATTCAATAGACAACACTATTAATACTTTTTCAAAAGACAGTTTGCCACCTCAATAAAAATGTTTTTAATATTTTATAATTTTTAAATGATGAAATAATTAAAATTTTAATGTATTCTCTTTAAGCCGGGAGGCAGACTTAATGACAAATAGCTTAATATTGAAGTTCCAGCTGAGTCATACTTCTCTTGAATATTACACTATGTTATATTTCAAAGCTTTTGAAACACAATTTCTCGAATCAAGTTTTATTCGACTACAATAATAATGCTGCATTCGCCTCAAATTTTGATTTTATTACATTAAATTATTTTAAAAAAATTAATTAATATTTAAATTTTTATAAATAAATTAAAATAATAATCCATATCCGAATTTAAAATATCACACCTGAGGTGTGGTTTTAGCCTGATTCATCTCAAGTTCATTGATGACCCTAAACTTGATAGACAGATCCCACCTTTTCCACAATGAAAACTACCCTCTCTGTCTCACTGACTAAATGCCCTGCATTGCCCTGCCCTGCTCTGCCCTCCCCATCAGTGTATCTTCAATCTCCAGCTTCTTCCACTCATATTTGGACACAACTCTCTCCTTCGTTTGTTCCAATGAAGTGAGACTGAATTTATCGTTGGACAGATTTCTTGAGTTCTTATCTCAACTGAAGATACTCTTTGCACCTTCGAATCTCCCTTTCGAATATAAACTTTTAGTTTTTGCCACTTGTGCATTTATCCAACTACTTTGAAAATTTAATGCTTCATTACTCATGCTTAATCATCTTCCACGGGGCAAAATCAGAAATTTTAGTTTTTCTCACTTATGCATTTATCTGTCTACTTTGGAAATTTAATACTTTATTACTCATTCCTAACCATCTTCCACAATAGAGGCGAAATTATAAATTTATTTAGGGTTGAAGATTAATTTATTTTTTTTGAGTTAAAATGTAATTTTATTATTGTAGTGGTTAATTTTTAAAAGGATTAAATCAAAATTCTTGCATTTGGGGAAAATTATAATTTTATCATGTATTAACTTAAAATTTTATAAATTTTTAGAGATTAAAGTAATAATTTTTCATTTTAAGCAGAGCAAAGGCCTTGCTTACCCCTCCTTTCGTCCCTGTTCCACAACTCAGTTCAATTCATTTGGTATCCAATTTCTATAAAGTGACTTTCAATTTGGGTTAATTTCATCTTGCTCAATTTTTTTATTTGCATACTAAATATTATTCTTTTCATTAAAATTTAATTATAAAAGATAATTTTTTATAATTGTAGGTACCAAAAATATATATAGCTCGCGGCTCATCAAAATATGTTCATAATGAAAACCCACATTAACAATAGAAACACTTGTTCCTAGAATCAAAGAAACATCGCATGCACTCATCGATGCACCTCATAAGTCGCCAATGGATAAATGATACACTATACCTGACTCCTCCTAAGCCTCTAATAAGAGTGTGACACTTAGCACCCAAGTTACCCCCAAACTTTCTATAAATAGCAAGCACCCACATCATTTGTAGACATCTCATAAGCTACCCAATCATAAGGTTTCTCTTTCTACTTTCTCTAAAATTTTCAAATTTGTTCACAGTAACTATGACTCCCTTATTGCAAGTGCAAAAAAGATGTAAACCTTCGTAGCTACACGGAAACCATGAGACAAGCCCTTCATTGCACTAAGACCCTAAGCCTAAGTAATCTCAGAACCAAAAACTATAAAACGCTCACATATTAAAATGATTTCAAGGAGTTTGGGATGTTTATAAGTCACTTAGAAACCTCTCTTCACCACCCGTATTACTCTTCCATTTGAAACTCCAGGCTATAGAATTATAAACTCTTTCTCAGTGCCTCCAACTTTCAAATGAGAGAGATGTTAATAAGAATGATGCCTCATCCTTCCAATCTTAGAGTTGTAAAAGACAATGCCACCCTTTTTACCTTTTCACGGTTGTTTTCTTCTATCACACCCGAACTTGTTAAAGTCTAAGTTACAAGGGTAAGTTGGGTATTAAATTGAAAAGCTCCCGGATTGAGCGAGCTCTAATGTAATTAAGAGGAAATTGCGAACTGGTTGAGGAAAGGTTAGGTTTCAACTTTAAGTTTGGTTACCTTTGAACTAGAAAATTTTTTAGTGGGAGACATGATGATTGATAATATCTCCAAGTGGCTGTTGAATTAGTTTTGGTGAAAAAAGTACGGGAAGATTATATATAAAAGAGACGTTATTCTCCGGTATTATTCTTTCATCTTTTTCTCTAGTCTATTCGGAAGAGAAAAGGGTTAAAGAGCGTCACGCATAAAAGGAAGAGATTGAAGTTCAAGCCTAAGAAAGTGAAATTTTCGTAAGTCAATAAGCTTTCCAACTTCTTTGTATTGACGGATTTAAGTAAAATGAAAGAAAGTTAAGGATTTCAATTAATCCATTGATTTTGTTCTGTCTTGGGTAAGGTTGCAGATAATCATTTAAATAGCCTTTGCAGGTAAAGAAATTATGGTTCTTACGATGATGGATTGTTTTTGTTGGAATTTTGAGTTGGTTGTTATATTTTGAGGACTAATGAGGCTAAAGTTGTAACACCCCTCGCCCGTATCCCTTGTCGGAACAGGGTTCAAGGTGTTACCCGACTTAAACTCAGCCAATCACACAAAAACCGTGCCGAAAAATTTCAGTCAATTTAAAACTTTTCTTTTCATATGTAATCTGTCCCATATATGGGCTTTCGAGGCCCAAAACATCACTAGCCAACATAGGCCAATTCACATGGCCAAAACACTTATGATTCAATTCAAATCAAACTCACATATGAGTACATAATGCGTACCTGACCCTCTTAACGTATTGAATGTATTCATTTGTCAATCTAAAACGAGGTGCCTTAACCTTAGACTTTTATTCATTCACCGGCATTTCGCCTGCTAGGCTCGAGGCTCGATATCATGTCACCGGCATTATAGCCTGCTAAGCTCAAAGGCTCGAATAGTATCTCACCGGCATAATAACCTGCTAGGCTCAAGGCCTGAATATAATACCAGTACTAGGCCTGCGGGATTTAACCCGGATATAATACCAGCACGAAGCCTGCAGGATTTAACCCGGATATATTATCAGCACGAAGCCTGCGGGATTTAACCCGGATATATTACCAGCACGAAGCCTTCCGGATATAATACCAGCACGAAGCCTACGGGATTTAACTCGGATATAATACCAGCACGAAGCCTGCGGGATTTAACCTGGATATATTATCAGCACGAAGCCTGCGGGTCTTTAAGCCCGGATACCCATCAAATATCATGCATATTTAATCATATATTAACACATCTCAAACACTTTTCTTTCATCTCATTTTCACACTTAGCATTTGATAGCTTATGCATAACATTTCACTCACATTCATTTCAAACTTATCAATCGATTATAAAAGCACAATGCATATTTACCAACATGTTATACTTACTATTAGGCCATACAAGCATGATATAATACACTATCATTTCATCTTTAACATTCGACTAAATCCCTATCTTACAAGGAACACCGACCTCACATAACATTTCATTTCACCGGCATTATAGCTGTCTTCCTGAGCAACAGTCACTAAATCATTTATAACTGGAGCTAAGAAACTCTAAATCAATTGCCGTTAATTTTCCCGGAAAATAGACTCATATATCTTCTATCCATAAAATTTTCAGAATTTTTGGTTTGGCCAATCAATACCAGATTTTTCTTAAAGTTTCCCCTGTTTCACTGTTTGACTAATCTAACCACTCTTCACTACGAATCAAATTTCTCATTGTACAGAATTCAAAATATATTCTTGTTTATTTCATTTGAAACTAGACTCATTAAGGAGTCTAATCATATAAACTTCATCTTATAAACATTTTTGTACAATTTATAATGATTTTATAAAAACAGAACAGAAGATCTAGAAGTCATTCTGACCCTGTTCCACATCACTTCAAATATCTCACTATCAGAAATTATTTTGCTTACACTATTTCTTTTATAAGAAACTAGACTCATTAATATTTAATTACATAATTTATTATGCTTCTAACTCATCTCCCACAATTTATGGTGATTTTCCAAAATCACGTTACTGCTGCTGTCCCAAGCAGATTTATTACCAAATCACTTTTTTTTTCACACATACCTTGCATGCATGTTATTTAAACATGCATATCACAAATCAATCATCACATACCTATAAATTCACTTAAGCATAATCTCCATTTTATCATTTTAAAGCACAAACATTACTCAATATTGTCAAAGTTCACATTCGGCCATAATACACACAACATGTTAGCCGATTTTTCCCCTTAGCATCTAATGCACATGCATGCTCATCGAACTCATATTTTTCATTGACAACCTCCTTAACTTCAATTTATTCACATCTTTAATCATGCTACATTCGACCATTATTTAACAATAATTCGTGTATCCTTTTTATTAAACACTCAAAATCAACCATCTTCATACCTCATCACCAAAGACATCAAAATACCAACCAAGAATGTAACATTCATGGCCGAATATCATCTCCATCAATTAACAAAATTTGAACCATGGCTAGGTAGATTTCAAACTTACAACTTAAAATATACATGAATCTCAAAGAATAATATCAAACATACCTCAATCTAGTTACATGCATGGCCAAACTTCTTAGAAACTTTTCCCCTAGGCACCGAATATTCAAGAGCTTCTTAATCAACTTAAAGGTGACCAAATACCTTAACTTCAATTTCTTCTTTTTCTTTCTTTAGGTACGGTAATGGAAGAAGAAAAGATGAGCCAACTTTGTTTTTATCACCCTTTTCTTTTAATAAAAATTCATATTTCATAATATTAATCCATTAAACATTTAATTCTTTAATATAAAAGACATGAAATGCCCATCACCCACTAACTATTATAATGCTAAAATGCATATATTATCTATTACCCATCACCTTGGCCGACCACTACATTAAAAGTGGTCCATTTGACATGCAAGTCCCCCATGTCAATAATTCATGCATTAATAGGCCACTTCGAAATTCACCTATCACATTTTCAAATCTTATCACATGAGTCCTTCCTTATAAATTAATACCTAATCGATAAAATCAAGGCACGAAATATTCACACATACAAATTCCACATACAATAAGTACAAAATATAACATCTAATTATTTTTGTGACTCAATTTTGTGGTCTCGAAACCACTTTCCGACTAGGGTCAAATTAGGGCTGTCTCAAAAGTAGCAAGGGAAAAGCTTAGTAGATGATTTTGGCATCAATTTCTAAGTGAGTTCCAGATTTCAGGTCTTACATGAATGTTTACTGTTTCAGTATCGTGTGCTGGGTATGTCAACTTAGTGCTATGCAAATATCATTCTATGGTTGAATGTTGTAGTAATATATTGCATGTTGTATGTGTTAAGTTCTACAAATGATTAATCATTCTAAGGTTAAATGTTGATGTATCGTGATGCATGTTGTGTGATGATATGCAAATGCATAGCTGGGTGTAAGTTTAACTATATTGAGTAGATGAAATGATTGGCGTAATATATGTTATGTATTAAATAGTAGTATT
Source organism: Gossypium hirsutum (assembly GCF_007990345.1). Lineage (NCBI taxonomy): Eukaryota > Viridiplantae > Streptophyta > Magnoliopsida > Malvales > Malvaceae > Gossypium > Gossypium hirsutum. The sequence goes on along the minus strand of NC_053432.1, from coordinate 64,213,982 downwards.
GCTTGAGTTTTGGTGTATGAAATGTATGCATGGACTGTACCGAGACCGCATATGCACTTTATTTTATATATGTGGCTCTGCAGAGGTTTAGACGGACTACACGGAGAATGATATCAATGGTATGTGACTTGTGAAAGTTTGGGCGGATTGTATAGAGAATGATATTAATGGTATTTGGCTTTGTAGAGGTTTGATTGGCTTGTATGAAGAATGTCTGCACATGGATATGAAAGCCCTTTACAGGTAGTATGAAACTCTGCGGAGTCTAAGGCTTTAAGCCGTATATGTGAAATGCAAGCCCATGGCTATAACATGACCCAAGAAAGTCCGTCAGGACTATCATATATGTGGAAGTCTGTTAGGAGTATTTTACAAATATGATTCCGCAAAGAAATGATCCATTCTTTATAAGTTCACGTGCTCATAATCTGTTCCTAAGCACAAACTGTAATGTATGAACCATTTGTTATTAAGAGTCATATTTCATATATAATGTTCTGCTAGATTCTTCTATCTGATCGATACGAGAGTATTTTTGAGTTGCGATTCAAACAGGTATTCTGTCTAAAACTCTGTACAAAATATATATGTATCCGCAATATTGCTAATCGTCTATGAGCCCATCTCTTTATGGGGGCCTTCTATTATCAATCTAACTGTATGGCTGTAAGTAGGGATTCACATTCTTGAGTCAGTTAGGACGAGTTACTAATAATAGTTCTGTAACAGCTTGGTTTTGGCTAAATCGGAACAGTGGTTTCGGAACCATAAATTCAATGTCGAAAATTATTTTAATATTATTTTATGTGTTTACATCATGATAGCATGTATTTGTGAAAGTTTCATAAAACAATTTTACTGTTTGAATGCTTAATTCGGTAAAAATAACTAAATCGCGTAAAATGTAAAATGCATATTTTATTAGTTAAAGGTGTCAAATAGCTTTGGATTTTCATTATGGTGAATGATAGTTAGACTATTAAAATGGTGGGTGGAAAATATTGGACATTAAATGGATGATATTAATGGTATTTCATTAAGGTTATATTGGTAATTAGCATAATTAACATATAATAAATAAAAAAATGAATTTTTGTCCATCTTTCTCTCTTTCGGCTGAATGTTGATGAAGAAAAAGCATTTGATTGAGTTTTAGGGCTCGGCAATTGCAAGTCTAAATTGGTAAGTGATTTTGACTCGATTTTTAATGATTTTTACGTTTTTTAGATCGTTGCTTCGTATTCTAGTTAGCCCATATCTTAGATTTCGAAACTGTTAAATATTTTGAGAATTGCCATTGTTGAATCTATGTGTTCTTTGGTGTTTGAAGATGAAATATGAATTTTTGATGATAGATTTTCATGTTTTGTAAAGTGATTTTTGATGAAAATGCATAATAGGGATTTAATTGTGAAAAGTGCAAATTGAGTGGTTGAGAAGTGAAATAAATGGAAGTTTTGGGCTGCTAGGGATCTATAAATAATTCGGCCAAGCTTGGGTTTATTGAAATTATGTGAATTTTGTGTTCTGTGAAATAATGATTAAATTGTTAAAAGTGTAAAAGTTTAGGGGCTAATGTGCAAATAGGCCTAAATGTATGTTTTGGACTAAATTGAATGAATGGTTGATTAAATAAGTTAATTTTGAATTCATATAGATCAAGAAAGATAGAATTCAGATTTAGATCGGGGGGAAAGCAAGGTTATCGAGTAGTTGACCTTATCCGTCAATTTAGAATACGAGGTAAGTTTGTATGTGATGATTACATTATAAATGTATGTTAAAATGCTTTAATATTGTATCAATTGTTAAAACGGGATTATGAATAATGTATGAATTGTGAAAACGACTCTATGAATGCATTTGATAATAGAAACGAAAAGTGTGAAAACCCGATTGAACCGTAAGAATAGTTTTGGATATTATTGACATGTCAGTAAGTGATACATTGAGTTGGATTTGGGCCATGATATTAGCATTTCGGGTGCGTATTTTATCGATTTGGCTTTGGGCCATGTATATCGGATGATTTAGCTTCGGACCATGATAATATTTCTTTGGATAAGTTACCTTAATTTGGCTATGGGCCATGGTATAGGTACTTATCGTACGAGAATCCTGAGTATCCAATTTCTATTCTGAATGGTTCAATGGGTAAACGAATGATGTGGTTGAGAAAGAGGTTAGTATGAAGCGATACAGGTATGTGCAAAACCTATTAGAGTATAAAATAGTGAAAGTTAGATGAGTTTGTATTTGATCATGTTTTGAGACATGAGAAAGGTTTGTAGTTAATATGTTTATGGTTTTGTCATGTGTAATTGGTTGGTTTGCATTTATTCAATGAATTAAGTTATTAACATACGAGCTTACTAAGTTATGGAGCTTACTTCATGTTATTTTTCTATGTTTTATAGTGAATAAAGGCTAGCTCGGATCCAAGAGTCATCGGAAACATCATCGTACTATCAAACATCTAAGTTGGTACTTTTGAATTATACAATAAAGGCATATGGCATATATAGGCTAGATGTGGTATTTTGGTTGTGATTATAGCCATGAGATTTGGCTTGTGAATGATATTGATATTGATATGTATTTGGCTATTAAAAATGGTTGTTAATGACTTTTGCAAGATGTTTATAATGCTTTGTGAGATGGTTTGTTTTGGCATGGTTGTAACCAAGACATTATGGAAGTTAAAATGGTTATTTGAATTATGATGGATGAAAGTTTGAGAAAGGTCTTATTGTGGCATGAATTTACATGTCAAATTGGTAGTTAAATGGTACGTATTACAGTGAATGAATTGATTGAGTTGAAGATGGATTTCGGTTATGAATATTAAGTTGGTATATATATATACATATTGTATGAATTAAGGTAAAGATTATGTTGTTCTGGTATATGTTTGAGTAAGTGAAATGGTTGTATTTGTATAGCATGGATTGTGCATGAATTGAGATTGATTTGGTTGCCCTTTTGTGTATGGAAATTGTACATTTTTCCTTGTGTAGGTACATTGAAGTTGGAGCCGCAAATTGGCCTTGCAAATGGCCTATTTTTGTTCATATGGGCAGAGACACGAGCGTGTGTATCAGTCATGTGCGACATACGGTTATGGTATATCGCCGTGTGTCCCTTGATGATGCTTAGAAATCAAGTCAGTGAGTTACACGGCCTAGACACACGAGCGTATGGTCGACCGTGTGGCCAAGTCGGTATACCCTCCAGTTTTCATATAGCCTGGCACACGGGCGTGTCCTCGGCCGTGTGATACAAGTTAATATGTATGCCTTGTTTTCACACGGCCTGAGACACGGGCATGTCTGGAGCCGTGTAAGGCACACGGCCTGTTTACACTGGCGTGTGACCTCTGTATGGTTGGGATTTTTTTAAGTTTTTAAAATTTTCATATGTTATCGGTTTAGTCCCGAGGCACTTCTAAAGCATGTTTAAGGCCTCGTAGGCCCTTATAAGGGACAATGTGTTTGTGATTAAATGGTATTTGAGTTTGAATGCATAAATGTATGAGTTATGTATGTAAAATGATATGTATTGATTGGTAATACCTCGTAACCCTACTCCGACGACAGATACGGGTTAGGGGTGTTACAAGTGCATAACAAAAATTATTCACCAAGACCTATCTCACTTGGCTAACCATATCTATTGATGCAAGTCTAGTACCACAAGAATTATCTATGGTTTTTCTTTCATAAGTTCACAAGGAATAACTCTTAAGGGGGTAATTGCACTGAAGTTCGCAAGGACAATTATGGAAGAAAGAATCCGCAGGTATCACCTACCAAAAATGTCTAAAGTCTATACATCTTGTAACACCCTTAACCCACATCCGTCACCGGAACAGGGTTACAAGATGTTACCGAAGTTTACGAAATAATTTCACAAAAATTCCATTATTTACTTATATTCACATCAAAGCTATCCACTCGAGTCATAGTCACTAAATTATTAATATCTTGAGCTACGAAACTCCAAATTAATATCCAAATTTTTTTCTTGAAACTAGACTCAAATATCTTCCTACCATAAAATTTTTAGAATTTTTGGTCTAGCCAATAAGTACATTTTATTCTTTAAAATCTCCCCTGTTTCACTATCTGACAGTTCCGACCCAACTTCATTAAAAATTAATTATCTCCTCATACGAGATTCGGATGATGTTATCGTTTGTTTCTTTTAAAAATAGACTCATTAATAATTTTTAGAATATAAATTATAACCCATAATTATTCTTTTACAATTTTTAATTATTTTCCAAAGTCAGAACAGGGGAGCTCAAAATCACTCTGACCTTGTCTCACAAAAATTCAAATATCTCCTAATATGAAAGTCTTTTGTTTACACCGTTTCTTCTATGTGAAACTAGATTCAATAAATTTAATTTCATATCTATTAAACCTCTAATTCGATTTTCATAATTTATGGTGAATTTTCAAAGTCAAACTACTGTTACTAACCAAAAACTGTTTAGTACAAATATTGATAACTAGTTTATAACATCTTTACTTCATTTCATTTAAACTCTATACATGCCATATAAATCTTTAAACATAAAACAAAAGCTACTGGAGTTTATCTGGATAGTGTGCGTTGTTGTGTTGATCCGATCTACCAACTTCACTTCAATTCAATCTACATAAAAATATCAAACACACACAAGTAAGCTTATTGAAGCTTGGTAAGTTCATAGATTTAAAAGTAATGCTTACCAAACATAATATTTCCAAACAATAACAAAACATTTACTAAAGTTCCCTGCCATTCACAACCACTATTATAATACTTCATATAGTTGAGCTCAACATTAACGACTACTCAATCTTTTTCATTTGGTTCACTCCTCTTGTATTACTTATTATCAAATTTGGAAGCAGCTTACAAAATTGAGTACGTTGTTACTCAGTGCCACGATTCACAACTCAGTATATTGAAATACCATACCTACATCTTACAACTCGGTATGGGAAATGTAACGACCCGAATTTTAAGGTTATCAGAAAAGTGTATTTTCGGGTCTCCGTTTCTAAAAAATCTATTAGTAAATAATTAATAAAAATATTTATGAAGCTAGTCGAGTGGTTAATTAGAGTTTAATTGAGTGAATTTAGCTTAATTAAGAGTAATTAAGAAAAAAGACTAAATTGAATAAGGGGTAAAAGTTAAATTATCAATTAAAAGAAAATAAAAAGGACTAAAAAGGAAATTATACAAAAAGTATAAATTGAGGCGGTTTTTCGTGAAGAAAATCTAAGATTTTTTTTTCAAGATATTTTATGTTTTAGTTATATTTTATATATATATATATATATAAACTAAAGAAACAAAAAGAAAGAAAATAGAAACAGAATAGGGGAGGAAGCAGAAAGAAAAAGAAAAGAAGAAATTTAAGGATTTCAAGGTTCAATTTCAAATTGATAAGTTAAATTAAGTCATTTTCTTGTAATTTTTGAGTTTATATGAAACTAGATCAAAATACTATTAAGTATGTGCTGAAATTTTGGAAGATATTAGATTTTTAGACATTAAATTTTAGTGAGTAAAGGTGTGAATTGGGGATTGAATTAATAGAAAATCTAACTAGAAGTGGGAGATAGAATAAATTGTAGAATAAGTTATAAATTTTGTATAATAGGGACTAAATTGAAAGAAATTAAAAATTATGATTTTTATGCTGAAAATTTGTTGTTAAAGTTTAAGTTTAGTTAGAATTTGAATAGAAATAAGGTATAAATTGAGATAGAAAATGGATGAATTTAGTTAGGACTAAATTGGAATTAAGGCAAAAGTTGGATAGAAATTGAAATATTTAATGTGAAAATTGAATGTTAGTGTATTGATATTTAATTTTTTTAATTTCCATAGCTAACCTTGTCTCGGGAAATCTCGGCTAAGTAAGGAAATGACAAAGACAACGGGAGTTAGCTCAGAAATTACGGTTTGTATTTCTATAATCCGAACTTAGTTATTAATTGTTATATTTTAATTAAAGTATATGCCAAATGTTAAGGTAAAAATTATTGTGTTTTATGATTGAAATGGATTAATTGGTATATGTTGAATTTACTGAACTTATATGAATATATGTGATTGATGTCGTATTGAATATGAATGTATGTTATATTGAAAATTATATTGATTTGGGAAATAATTAAATTGATAGAAAAATGTGATTATTGTGAAATTGAATACTTATTAGTGAAAAGTGAATGGAATTATATTGAATTGAAAATATATAATTAATTAATTAAAATATGAATTAATTGAAAACTGAAAAGTAAATTAAATACCCTATTAACTAAAAATTAAATACCCTATTAACTAGTCAGGCTAGTCGGATATAGTTGGCATGCCATAGGATATGAAGAGTACGGGTTTTGCCGGATTACTGATCAGGCACTTATGTTCCGACTACTGTTACTGTTACCGATTCGACACTTTATGTGTCGAATATTGTTACTGCTACCGTTACTGTTACTGTTTCGGATTTGTTCCGATGAGGTACTCTGTGTACCGTACTGCTACTGTTACTGTTCCGGCTTCGGACGATGAAGCACTATGTGTTGTACTAGTGTGTTGGTTGAATCCGTGTATCCATCTAGGTCCGAGTCATGTTAACAGGGGTAAATAAAGGAACTGGAAAGATTGACTGTTACTGAATAATTTAATTGTTACTGTATATTTGATTTTTAGTGAATAATTGACTGTTACTGGATAACCGATCAATTGATTGATACTGAATAACTGATTATTATTGAATAATTGATTGTTATCGAATAACTGACTATTACTAAATAAATAATTGTTCTGATTGACTGATCTTTAGTGAATATTACTGATTGATTAATTGCTATTGAAAATTAATAAATGATTTTGAATTTAAAGTAGACCAAAACATTGGTTGGAAAGTGAATGTTTGAATACTCATTAAGTTTGAAAAGTTCAATATATATAAATTAATATGTTTTATAATTGTTTAAGTGTTCGGATTATAGAAATACCACTGAGTGTATACTCAGAATACGGTTTGTTTCCGTGTACAGGTTAAGGCTAGACCGTTGAATCAGCATCCCAGGCCGATCCTAAATTCAATGAAGTAAAGTATGTTGAGTATTGGTAATGGCATGTACCTAGGATGTCTTATGAGAGTCGTTTAGTTTGTGAAAGTATTGATAAAATAAGTAAATTATGGTTGGCAATGGTATATAGTATGAATTTGAAATTTGAAAGAAAAATTCGTAGTAATTCTAAATTAGTTCTGAATTGACTTTACTGTTCATATTGGACCGCGAGGGCCCATTAAAAGGACGACAACGTTTATATTTAATTAATGTCTGTATTGTATTGTACTGACTGGTAATGTCTCGTAACCCTGTTCCGGCGACGGTATGGGGTTAGGGGACGTTACAGGAAATGCCATACCTACGTTTATTAACTCAGTATGGATAATACCATACTTACGTTTCACAACTCAGTATGGTTAATACCATACCTACGTTTCGCAACTCAGTATGGATGATACCATACCTACGTTTCAAAATTTTTCTATGGATCAACCATGGTCTTATCCGTCAATTCATCACATGTCACGATACGAACTTACTTAATCCTGTGTTTTTCCTAATTTGAATTTCCACCTTTATTCTTTCATTTTAACATGATTTTCACAATCCCACATCAAATTCATATATAATAACACATTATATCATTCAATCATTCACAAATAAACATATAAATTCAACCATATGAACTTACCCGGCTGATTTGTAGAAGATTTCGAAATCTAGAAACTATTCCGCAACTTTTTCTTTTCCTCGTTCGTCTTTGGATTCTTGATCTATAATATAAAATATTTCCACTCATTAGCATTTATTTCATTTCTATTTCACTTCACAATTTATGCTCTTCAACTTTCAAAATTGCACTTTTACCCCAAAATTTATAATTTTTACAATTTAGTCCCTACTCAATTCACCCATCAATTGAACTGATTTTTCTCAATTAACACTTTATTATATCATTATAAACTATTTCAAAACCTTTTATATTCTGAATTTCAACACCAACCTCTAATTCACAATTTTTTCACAATTAGGTCCTAAATACCATTTTCTATCAAAATCACTTAATAAAACCACCTTAATATGAAATTAGAACTTAAATTTCATAATAATTCATCATAAACTTCCCTTAATCAGCTAGGGTAACTTCCAATTTCACCCACAAAATAAAAAACTAATGAATTCTATAAGTGGACCTAATTGTAAAAGTCATAAAAACATAAAAATTATCAAGAAAAAGCAAGAATTAAACTCACATGATATAAAAATATGAAAAACCAGCTGTCTCCAGACCTTCTATGGCGTTTTGGCAGAGAAAATATGAAGAGATCTTTAGATTTTTCAATTTTGTCCTTATTTTATATGTTAAAATTGTGAAATTTCTAATTTTGCCCTTATTTTCCTTATTTTTCTGCTGATTTTCTTGCCCTTGCCGTCCAGTCTATTCAACTTTAGGCTTAATTTCCCTTTAAATCCTCTTTCTTTTAACACTTGAGGTATTTAATCCTTCTAGCAAATTTTGCATTTGTTAAATTTAGTCCTTTTTATTTAATTGACTACCCAAACATTAAAATTTCTCAACCAAACTTTAATACTACCTTAATGACACTCCATAAATATTTCTAAAAATATTTATGGCTCGGTTTTCAAATTTGAGGTCTCGATACCTAGTTTTTAACTCATTTGACCTAATAAATTCTTTTAATTCACCAAATTCACCAATTCAAAAATTCTTCTAAATTCTTACTTAACTCATAAATATTAAATTACTATCTTGTTCAATCTTACTTGTCGGATTTAGTGATATCAAATCACCATTTCCGACACCACTGAAAATTAGGCTGTTACACATCTGTGTTCTTGATTATACTTCTATGGAATCTCATACGTGGAAGCTTTATATGAGCAAGACCGCAAATATTTTGAATGTGTAATCTCCTATTTGGAACGTTTGCAATAGATCCAACACAATCAAATAAGCTTGAGTGTTCTAAAAAGGTATCGATTGAGTTAAATTGTGTGATGTCAATATTATGCCAGCAAGATTGGCAAAATGTCCAAGTACAAGCAAAGTCAAATATGAATTCAAAACCTTGAAGAGCATTATGTTGATGCAAGGTATGGACCGTTCACTAAGTTTATTCGAACTTACGGTGTTTTATTATGTCTCACAGGTATAATGGTAAACTCAAGGATTCGAGGATGGACCAGGCCAGAATTTGTCGAGCTCAGACGGCTTTACTTTCATTTGTAATATGCATACAGCGAGGAAACCCAAAGGCGGAGTCTCAAGGTCAGAGTTGAGTTGTTGCTAAGTATAGTCACAAGATACAATTCTAGGACTAAGTAAATATGTCCATATAGTAAAGGTAACTTTGTAAAAATTTTAAACTAATTTTAACAATCAATTGAAAGAAAATCAGTTTAGTTAATTTACAAAAAAAATTATTAATTTTATCCCTTTTTAAAGAAATTTTTAAAAATTTTAATTCAAATTAAAAGTAAAGAAAGGTTTAATTTTAAAATTATGAATAAAAAAAGTCAAAACAGATGGACTTAATGAGCAATTTATTTGCTCGAAATTTCAAATTTCTAATAAAATTAAAATAACAAGGATCAAAAAGACAATTTAAAGAGGCGAAAATCCCTAATAATAAAGACGGAAACACGGAGGAACCTCTTAGCAAATTCCCACTTCTACCGGTATTTAAATCCCAAAGTTCATTTTCTTTTCAGAGATCTCTCTTTTTTCTCCCTATGTTGTCTCTCTAATTTTCCTCTTTCTATCAGCCAGTTCCACCGCCGGAGAACCCAAAGTTCTCCGATTTTTGACGACGGAGCACCGGAAGTGGCGGTTGGAAACTAATTTAAGAAAGTACTCTCTTTTTTTTTTCTATCTTTCATTTTCGGAAACAAAGTCTCTTCCTTATTTTGTTTCATTTTCTTTCTTCCTCATCTTCCTCTCTACTGAAACCCCTTATTTTTGTAAAGCTAGTGATTTTCCATTTTTTTAATTTTTCGATAGATCTAAGATTTTATGGTTAAGGACCGAAGGTCCAGTGAAACTACGTTCATCGAAGCCCTCCCCCTTCGCTTTCTTATACGTGCATGCCCTCTTTTTTTTCTTTTTTTTTTGAATAAAAAGAAACAAAGGAAAACTGTGAAGAAGAAATGAAGAGAATCTACCTTGGATTTTTAAACTTGGACTTTAAGGCCTCAACAGAATGAATTAAGAGTAAACCTAGATTCAAACTTCTAAACTTGGACTTCGTATCCATGCATTACTCAATCTGAGCTTTGAACCTGACTTGATTTGGACAAAAGCAAAATAAGTGGGCCTCAACATCAGCCCTATGAAAAATAAACCATTTTTAAAAATAAATCTGAAAATTTAAAAGAAAAAGATTTTATTTTTAATAATTAAAAAAAACAAAATTTGAAAAGAAGTAATATTATTATCAAAATTAAATGTTATTCTCTTTTCTGTCAAAAACAAACACATGTAAGGTAGACAAATATCCTCCCAATCAAATCAAATTAAAAATGATTTAAAATTAACTTTAAATTAATTGAAAAAGATAAATAAAATTATAACTTAATTCAATTTAAAACTCTTTAACATTATAGAAAGGAATTCAATCAGAAACTAATTACAATTTTAAATTCATTTTAATAAACTTATTAAAACTTTGATTATATTTATTATTTTTTACAAAATATTTAAATTTATTTATAATTTTCTTTAAATTCATAAATAAAAAAATAATACGTTTTAAGACCTTCCAACTTACGTCCTTCTAATACATTGCCATTAATGCTTTCGTTTCAACGAAAGGGAAAATATAAATCTTAAAAATGTTAAAAAGGTAGAGTAAAGAAGTGAGACGTGGATTCGTGAACTCCATCAGGTGGAGAAATAAGAAGAGAGGTACCTGGACAACCCACCCACCCCCCCAACAAAAGAAAAAATGAAGAGCACGAAAACCAGCGTAAAACCCAAAAATTTCCAAATCAATCTCAAGAACCTTCCTCCTCTAGATCCTTCAATCGTCTCTCCCCTGTATCAGGTAATTCACCCAACAACTTAAGCTGTTCAATTGATCAATCCGTCTGATATTTGTCTTTGTTTTTCCAGGATAAGTATGAGAACCCCAGTTCCAGAAATCAACCTATTGTCGCGAATCCAAGCTCCGAATTCCATCGGAAAACTGATTCTGCTGACGGAAATTCAAGACCGGGTCTGGAGGTTGAGGAATGTTTTTGTTTAGCTTCAACCAACTTAAAACATCCGAACAACACCTTCAACAAGGAGATTCAGATTCGCCATCGCCATGCTAATTTGGTTGTTCCAGGTAAGTTTTCTGTCAACTCTGAAATCTCCACACACTTCTTTTTGTTTCTTTTATTCAGTTCTGGTTGATTGTACTAGGTTATATTTCGCACCCCTCTACTAAAAAAATAGATTGAAGAGTACTTCATTTTTATTGTTAAAAAGGGCTAAAGCTGGAAATTTTTTTGGTTAAATTATATATTATTATATATTTTTATTACAGTAAAAATATAATTTTATTATTTTAATAATTTATATTTTTATAATTTTTAAAGAATTAAATTAAATTATTATTATTTTAAAAGGGTTAAAAGTGTAATTTTTTAATTTAAAATTTTGTAATTTATAAAGGAATTTAAATTAAAAATTTTCAACTCCTTGTCAAACCCCTCGCTTTGCCACTATATATCAAAATGAGATTTATATGGAATGTCACATATAATTATTTTATTATTTTGATATTCATGTTAATTTTTAACAATCTTTTAATAAAAATACCAACTATATAATATATAAAAATTAATTTATTATTATTTTTATATATAATTTGATTCTAAGGGTGCATTAGGCTGTGTGCTGATAATCCAGTTAGATGATAGATTAATAAATTAAGGGCAATTAAGTAAATGCAGTTAAATCTAGTGAATAAAGAAAAATATGTCTTTTGTGCGTTCCTTCTTGTTTAGTAGTATCCTTTTCTCCTTTCACCTACACGTGTATGTCCGTCCATACATTTGTATTTATAATTAAACTTTTTTAGGTAGGGTGACATATTTATTTATTTTAATTACTTTACCATTAATTCCTTTTTTATCGACTCTTACTCTTTCAGATTTAGTTGAAATTATTTTTTTTTATGAAAAAAACCCAGTATGTTTTAGCTATAAAATTTTTTGTGTTAATAAAAATTTATCCATGTCATCTATGAAGAATAAAAATAAATTTTAATAATTCAGTATATTTTTTAATAAAAGAATCAAAATAAATCCAGTTTTAGATGCTGTTGCGTTATGAGATCATTAGATTTTGGGTTCTCCTAGATTAGATTTACTCATCCTTTCTAATCGATGCCTTAATCTTCCAATTACACGTCTTCATACTTTAGTCACTTCGATCTTAGATTTTGTTTTGGTTCTGAATTATTTCGATTTTAGATATTCACATTTTGAGCTTGTAAAGTTTTTGTTTGAATGTTGATAGATTTTCGAGTTTAAATTAGTGTTGTTGAAATTAAATTGGATCGATCGGTTGGTTAATATATTGATTCAAATAAAGGGATTGAACTAGTTGACTTGTAAATTGCTTTGAATTGGTTGAATTAAACAATTTATTTAATTGAAATAAGATGAGTCGAATCGAGAATCAATGACTTGATTGGTTCGACCATCAGTCCGTTTTTAAAAACTATGGTTGATAGATTTTTGAGTTCAAATTAGTGTTATTAGAATCAAATTGGACCAACCAGTTGGTTAGTATATCAATTCAGACAAAAGGATTGAACTAGTTAAATTTATTTAATTGAAATCAAATCATTAGTGATCCAGTCCGTTTTTAAATGAAATTGGAACTCTATTATGTTTTTCGAGGAAGGTGGATGTAATTGTCTGACTCATATGAGCTAAAATTATAATTTAAATAATAAAATATTTTTATTTAAAGTTAATACTAATGCAATTTTTTTTATTCAAATACTAATGTAATTTCTAGAAAAAAAAATATTAACTGATAAAATGAGATTTAAGTCTAGCTTGAATAAGTAGAACTATTTTTGGTCTAATCCAATACTAGTCATACACACTTCTAGTAGGAAACCTCGAGATTTTATAATTAATATATAAATAATTGTAATTAAATAAATGTTTTTCTTTCCATGTTCATCTCAGTGTTACTTTTCATTTTTTTGGTATTCCAATTTTAAAAATATATATTTTAATTCTTCATTTAATTTTTCGCTTTTTTAATTTGTATTTTATATCAAATCACTTTAAAATAGATTTTTTATTAACTTTGTTAGACATATACATAGATTGTTATGCAGATGACATATCAATATTTAATTAATTTTTTAAAATTAAAAATATTAAAAATATTTTTTATACTTTTTAAATGATTTTTAGTTTTAAAAAAAAATTAATTTTTAAAAATTTAAAAATTTTAATTAAATGTTGACATGTCATCTATGTGACAATCTACATGTCAGTAAAGTTAAAAATCGTTAACTTTTTCATATATTTTAGGGTGATTTGATAAAAAATATAAGTTTAAAGGTTATAAAAGATGAAAATTAAATGAAAGATTAAAATGACATTTTTTGTAAAGTTGAAGGGCTAAATAAATTATTATACCTCCTTTTGCTTTAGAAAACAATTACTTCTTTATTGCTAATTTTGTTACTTTTCATTAATTAAACAAAATTGTCTATTTTTATACGATTTTTAAATTACTCATAATTCTTTGACAAAAGTAAAACTTTTCATAACTCCCACAGGGAGGGTATTACTTGCAACTTAAAATGTTGCAACAGGAGTAAAAATTAGTCAGCTCTTTTCTTTTTAGTGATAAAGGAGTATTTTACCATGAAATACTCCATTAAAACATGTATGGTTGGTTTATATAATTTATAATAAAAAAATCTCACTTTTATTAACCTGTTTTTCAATTTGATGATTATAATTATATAAAAGAAAGGTTTATTTTTAAATTCTTTTCATTTTTGGTTTAAGTTTAAAGGTTTATTTAAGTATTATCCTCCCAAAATTTTAAAAGTTAAAAACAATCTAGATCCTTGTTAATTACTTTTAATATTACTCCATAAAGAAGATGAAGGTCTTCTAATGGAGTTATGTAACTTAATTCAATAAATCATGGTTGGAAGACCTGAAAGATTTTTCTTTTCCAGAAAAGTATGTGTGTTATATATATGTATATGAAATTTGCAAGTTGCTAGCTGGAATCTAATATGATGTTGTTATGGTGTTAGATGGTCCCAAGAAGGCATCAGCCAAATCAAAGTTGCATGATATATGCGCTGCAAACAATTGGAAACATCCTTTGTATGAATGTTGCAAGGAGGAAGGCCCTTCCCACATGAAATTGTAAGTAACTTCAGCTGTTCTTTCATGACAATAAAAGTAACATGAAGGCTCTTGGATTAGAAATTAGATTGTAATTTGCTCCTACTTAAGATATGGGCAAATTAATCCATTTCATACATCAAAGAGCAAATGGGTTATTTTGTTAAAAAAATCATCTATTTGTACCGTTAAAAATTGGTCCATGTACATTAGCATGAGATACACGTAGCATGACATGTGTAACTCATTTGTTATTCTGCTCGTCACGTCAATTTTTAACAGTACAAATGGATGAAATTTTTAACAAAAAAGATCAAATTGCTCATTTTTTAGTGGAGGGGTAAAATGTAATCTTACCCTTACATAATTCCTGAAATTCATAAATCTGAATCATTGAAAAAAAATGATGGCCAGGTCATTCTTTTCGTCTAAAGCTTTTGAGATAGTTGATCACTCAATTTAACGAATCGAATTGTTTTACCTTTTAATGTTTTGTTACCTAGTGCTTTATTGCCTGCTAGATTATGCATTGTTTATCTATTCCTTCTCCAACTTGCACTTTTCTTCTATGGTTGAGTGTATGTGCAAGAATTGTTCATCGAGGATATGTTGAAACTTAAATATAAAAGTTGAACTCTTTCCTTTAGTTTAAATATTGGAGATCATTGATCACTCAACTTAACCTCACTGTACATATGACCCGTTTGAGAGTGGTGGGAAGCTTCTTCCACTCCACCATATTAACTCGGATCATGTTTTGTTTTGTGATGTTTGGTATTTTGCATTCTCTCATGACAATGTATATGGTGAGTAATTCATGTGTGCTGAACAGATTCACATTCAAAGTTGTTGTTGAGATGCGAGAAGAAACATCGACGACAATTTTGGAGTGCTTTAGTGAACCCCGGCCAAAAAAGAAAATGGCGGCCGATCATGCAGCTGAGGGTGCGTTGTGGTATTTGAGACATGTTGGGTGTTTGCTTTCAAAACCCTCTTGATTCATTGAAACTACAAAGCACACACATCATTTGGTCCTTGCGTTGTGTCTCTTACATATAAGGTAATTTATAGATGGGAAATTTTCAACTTACACTCCTAATTCATGTTGATGATTGATGATGTACATGGTGTTATTTCTTCACTTCTAGTGAGGATTTCACTTTGAGTGGTTGATTAGAATGCCTTTGTCACGTTTTGAAAATTTGGATGAATTATGTACATGATATTTGTGTTGGTGTATCTCAAGTAAATGAATAAAATTTTGATAAAATCTGTTCTTTTTGATACAATGTCTAGAACTGTCTATAGTCCCTCCTTAGGAGGATAATGCATTTCAACGCGTTCAAACCCACGTCCTCCTGCATTGTCAACAATGCCTATCCCAATTGAATTAAGATTCAATCGACGTAAATTAATAAAGTTGAAACTAGTTAATTGGCCAGATAAATATAATAGTAAAATAGTGCTTGCATAATTTATTATTATTATTATCACTCATTTTGAGGCACTTATTAATAATGTCATAAATCAATTCGCTTGCTATAGTTGGTAGTTTTTGAATTTATATTTATTGTTATCCTTATAGTTATCTTATAAATAATAAAAATGTGGAATATAAATGGAATAGTTATCTTCTTAGTGCAGCATACTTAAAAGACTCCAAAATAAAAGAGAGTTTTGATTATGGTAATTAGGCAGTAAGCTTTGGAAGAATCCTAAATGAAGCATGAGACATGAAATTGAAAATAAACTTGGGAGATAATACAAAAAATTGAAGATAATTTAATGGAAAAAGGCTTGAAGATAAAAAGTTCAAGTTTGAAATTAAATGTATTTTATCTCACTTTGCATTGAAGATAGTTAGAACTTGATTGAGAGATTTCACAAACTGTATCTAAATGATGTAATTCTTTGAAAGCAGTCTACTTAAAAAGAGAACTTATATGTTCATAGTAAGAAATTTTTATTTAGTGTCTTTTATTATTTATTCTCTTTTAAGTGATTAGTCAACCACAAAAGAGATTTTTTGAGTGTATTTTATTATTTATTTACCTTTGAGTTATTAGTCAACAATTTTTAGTAAGAGAGATTGTTTGGGCGAGAGTTCATAATAAATGTGCTAGGGTGACGCTGCAATTATTCAAGGATTAGGATAGACAATGTTTGAATCATTACTTGCACAGTGTGTTTAATAGTGGCTTTCTTTTTTGGGTAAGGCACTTGCAAAAACAGGTGGTGAACCAAGTTGTATTATCAATCTGCTTGTGTTCATTCCAGTGCTTTTTGCTTCATTCTTATTGTTGTGCTAAAGCTTGTGGCCACATCGTGTGTCACAACTCATACCACAACCTAGTTAGTATAGGCAATCCTATACTGATGATAACAAAGTGTGCCTATATAAAATTGTCATACATGGACAAAATTTGACTATTAGTAAACAGCGGTATATGATAAATTATTTACAGTGAATAAAAATAAAACTATTGACTAGAAAAAACTATAATTAGAAAACTTGTTATTGTTTTATATGCATTCAATGTAAATATCAAAGATGCATTCAAAGGGTATTTTTGAGAAATTAAAGATTTACATTGATTGTATTTTTGCAAGTCATTTTACTATTAAATAAAAGAAGGCTTGCTATTGTTTTATATGAGTATGAACGAATAATTATTGTATTTAGTGATTATTTTACTGTAAAGTTGTTTTTGTTGTTCAGTTTGTAACAAAGCTTTCAAAGGGGAAAATTTTAGTGTGACAGTGATCTAGATTGAAGTAAAAAAAAAATATGAAATTGCAACACTTTTTTATTTATAGTGGATTACTAATTGGGTAAAACTTTATAAACATATGAAGTATTTGAATTACATAATCAAACTTTTGTGTTGAGGTCTTATTTTATTAATGTTAGTTAGTTAGTTTGGTTCACTTATTTGGAATTGAACAAAAATCTGAAAGTCAAATTCAATGAATTTTCATGTGCAAATATTTTAAGTAATAATAATAAAATATTAAATGTGGAGAAATTTTAAGATATCTAACTTTTCAAAATTTTATACTATAATTTGCCATTTTTTAACCATTTGCTAATGTAAAAATGTAAAATGTTTATGTTGTTAATTGTAAATTGTATTTTACTCCAGTTTCAACCCTTCAATTTAATGGTGTTTCCTTCCCATTTGATCTTTTATTGCAATTTGCAATGCCATAGTGATCAATCCTTTTCTTTTGGAATCTTCATTTCATAAGCTGCCATCATTTCACTAGATTGAGCAGAACGATCTATGGTCTAATTTTGCCGTGATTTTTGTTATGCCCACAACACTCAAGGTATTTCAACTTACACAACGTGGGTGTGTCGAAATCGATGCCCTCCTACTTTGGTCTCTTCTTCCGCACCTCTATTCTCTTCTTGTTGTTAATTAACTGTGGGATTTCATCGGAGCGTTTTTTTTTATAGAATACACCCATTGAGCACAATTTATTTAAAAATTAAAAGCCACGATCCAGTGAATGACATCTGACTAATCTAATGCAAAAGTGTGATTAACATCCTCTTGTAAGAACCATTGGGCAAACCTTTATGTTGCACCATTGGTTAATCTATGAGCATGTTTAAAAATAATCAAATCAAAATTCAAGCAAAGTCCATAAGCCTCCTCAATGATTCGACCGTCATAAGTTTACTAATCCAAAATAAAAAAATTCAATAGAATTTTTCTTTTTTTGTAAAAAGTTATGGAAAAAATGATAAATAAATAAAAACTATTTTTCACTCATCGTAGAATATTTTCAATTGGTTCAATTTTATTTTATTATCCTATAAAAACTTTCCATTTACATTTAAATTTAAATTTTATTTAAAATAAGATGAAATGTTTAAAAATTAAAGATAAAATGTAGAATAAAAAATTTTATAATTTAAAATTTATATTTATCAAACAATCTAGTTATATGATACGAGTCTCAAGTCCCAATTTTAGACCCATGCATGTGAGCTTACACTATCTCAAGGCCCAACCAAGTTGTCAATTTTCAAGCTGAAAAGAGTAGTCAACTTGCGACATATTTGTATGGGATCCAAACATTTATGGATTAAGATATTTTTATAGCATTCGAAGATCTATTTCTTAACTTCAAAGCGCTCTTTGAATTACTCGATTTCAAGTTTGGGAACTCAAGTTATGATCATTTTAGTGAAGGCTGCGCGGGCAGAATTTTCGGATAGGATTATGACAATAATTACGAGTTTCGGGCTTTTAATTCAAGTTTAAATCATATTGGGTTCAAGTTTTAGGCTTAACTTTTATTATATACGTGTATTTATCAGATCTTATTATTTTATTATGAATTTTTTATAATATTTCATAATTAGAGTTTTAGTATACTTAAGAGTTTTATTTAGATTTATTTAGCTAGCCTATATAAAGGCCTTTGCATTGTACACTGAAGATAAAATTAATTATTATTCAACTTCTGTAACAGCCCGTTTTTAGTGAAATCGGAACAGTGGTTTCAGAACCACAAATTCGAGGTCAGAAGAAAATCTATTTTAATATTATTTTATGGTCTAAGTATGATAGAAATATCGTATGAAAATTTTGTTAAGAAATTTTACTGTTTACATGTCTAATTTGATAAAAAGGACCAAATTGTATAAAGTGTAAAAGTTGAATTCTAATAGCTAAAAGTATTAAATATCTATAGAATTTTAAATTGGAGGTCCTTATATGACAAGTAAACCATTTAGAGTAGTTAGTGGATAAGAATGATTATTCATCATTGGCAATTGAAGAAAATATTAAGGTTAATTTTGGAAAGTAAATGATAAAATGATGATAAATAAATTAAATAATTATTGTTATCATCTATTCTCATCATCTTTCACCAAAAATATGGAAACCCTAGCCATGGAAGCTTGAGTTCTAGCAAACTTATTTGGCTTAATTAGGTATGTATTTTAGTATTATTTTTAATGACTTATGTTTCTGAGATCGTAATAGCTTAATCTTGCTATCTCAGGGATTAATTTACAAAATCGTTAAAGTAATAGGGTTTGTAACACCCTGAAAATTTCTACAGTAAGATATTATCCTTAATATAGTAAAATAAGGAAATAAAGTGACAAGAATAGGAAAAAAATTGAGTTATGTCACTGGGAAGTATATTATGATATACTAATTTAAGAAAGGACTAAATTGTAAAAGTGAGAAAAGTTTTGTGACCCAAGAGTAAATACTCAAAATTTGAGGGATTAAAAAGTAAATATGAAAAGTTGAAGGACTAATAGTACAAATATTTTAAGGGTGGAATGATCTAGAAACCAAGGAAAATTGATGTATTAGGACCAAATTGAATAGGTGAATTATGAGGGACTAAATTGTAATTTTACCAAATTAGGTGATGACTCAAGAATGGAATTTTAAAAGATAACTAAGGGCAAAATGGTCAATTGGAAGAGAGAGAACTCTAGAGACAATGATGATGTTGGAGATATTTTAGATAAATTAAATAAATAAATATTAGTTTATTAATACTTTAAATTGATTTTTAAATGATATTTTATTATTTTATTATTATTTTATTTAGTATATATAAAGAAAGAAAGATGAAGAATCATCATCTTTTCTTTCCCATGCAAACCAAGGTGAGAGAGAGGAAGAAGAAAAAAAGTTTTCTTCATCTTTTCTTTCCCATGCAAACCAAGGTGAGAGAGAGGAAGAAGAAAAAAAAGTTTTCTTTCTTTACAATTTGGTCCTTCCACCAAAAATTCACAATTTTCACCTAGTAATCAAAAGAATTTTCATAGCTACTAAGAGAGAAAAATGTTAAGGAGACCATGAGGAGTTAGAATATCAAGTTGGATTCAAGAAATAGAAGCTGGAGGAGAGAGAAAATCAAGTTAAAGATTAGTATCAATAGAACAAGATAAGTACATCAAGATTTCAATATGTTTTTAAGTTTGTTATTATTGACAAAGCATGGAAATAATGTAATAGTAAAGTTTTCTTACATAAGGTCCTATATTCTTGATATGTTAGTGAAGAGAAAATAAGAGAAAGTGATGAGAAATGCTGTAGAAAAAGAAAATAAGGGTGTTATAACATGGTAATTAATATCTTGCACTAAAATAGTTTTGGACAGCAGCAGTAGTCTAACTTTGAAAAATCATAAAAAATTGTATAAATCTAATTATAGGATGAATAAAATATGAAATTAAATATTATTAAGTCTAGTTTCTTAAAGAAGAAATGATGTAAGCAATGGAATTGTAAATCATGAGATATGATGAATTTTGTGAGACAAGGTCAGAATGATTTCAGGTTCCCCTATTCTGACTTTTTAAAATCATAAAAAATTGGATAAAAATAATTATGTGCTTAAGATTATATATTTAGAATCCTAAATGAGTTTATTTTCAATAGAAACAAACAGAAATATCATTCAAATTCTGTATGAGGAGATAATTAATTTTTAGTGAAGAAGGGTCACAACTGTCAGACAGCAGAATAAGGGTGACTTTAAAGAATAAAATGTACTTATTCGCTAAACCAAAAATTCTGAAAATTTTATGGAAAGAAGATATATGAGTCTAGTTTCAAGGAAAATTAGTGGATATTAATTTTGAGTTCTATATCTCTAGATATAAATAATTTAGTGATTATGACGCAGATAGACAGCTTGAATATTCATAATAGTAAATAATAAAAATTATAGATAATGTTACTTACAAGTGTGTATATACATTAAGGATGTGGAATGGAGAGTAGGAGGAGGAAAAATATGTATGAATATTCATCTAGCATGACTAATTTGCATATTTTAGGCTTAGGGACTAAATTGAATAAAAGTAAAACTTTATGGGCAATTTTGTAAAAATGTCAGAAATGACCAAATTGCATGAAATGGATTATTTTATTATTTAAATTATAAAGTTGAATGAAGTTATTAATTTAGTTCAAGATCGGGGGAAAACATGTTTTAGGGATTAAATTGAAAAGAGTTAAAATTATGGAAAATTCTGATATTTTATAGAATTCATGGACTGTTATCAATATGTATGAGAATAATAGCTGGAAATAAGGATTAAATTTCAAGAATTTTATTTTCCTGACCCTAAGGATGAAATCGTCATTAATTAAAAGTTTAGGGGCAAAATGGTAATTTTGCCTAGAGCATTAATTAAATACATTAGAATATGAAATGAATGAAAATGATGATAAAATTTATTTATAAAGATCCGGACGACTCAAATACGAGACTTGATCGTGGAAAAGAAAAGATATCGGATTAATGAAATTATAAACACAAACAAGCAATGAGGTAAGTTCATGTAACTTGAATTATATTCTTAGATGCTTGAAATGTATGTTATTGATATGAATATGATTTGAAAGTTCATTGTATGAAAATTTATGAAACATTGATATATTTGATAAAAAGGGGAAGAAATCCCGGTTGAATGAAAGGAAATTTCGATGGATCTCTGAAAAGGAATTGACAGTAAAAAGGATCTAGCCCGGACGGGTGATCCTATCCTGATATAGCCCTCTCGAAGAATATGTGGAAAATGGATTTAGCCTGGATGGGTAATCCGAATTAGGGTCTGAATTTAGCCTGGACTGGTAATTCAGATCCAAGCTCATTAGAGTAATTGTCGTTGCAGGGGATTTAGCCTGGACTGGTAATCCCGACAATACTCTATGAGTTTATATTACAGGGGTTTTAGCCTGGACTGGTAATCCCGCTGTAAGGATGAGGTTCGCTGGAGTGTGTTTTCTGAAATGAAATGTGTAAGACCATGGTTGAAAGATACCATGGCAACAGGATATAAAATGTGTAAGACCATGATTGAAAGATACCATGGCAACATGATATGAAATGTGTAAGACCATGGTTGAAAGATACCATGGCAATAGGATATAAAATGTGTAAGACCATGGTTGAAAGATACCATGGCAACCTGACAGAAAATAAGTAAGACCATAGTTGAAAGACACTATGGCATCATGTCAAAGATAAATAAGACCGTGGATGGGAGACGCAATGACATCTATTGAACAATTGATATTCAGGTAATATGTATCAGATGACGAATGGTTATATAAAATGGTTGTGCGAAATGTTTACAAGAACTGGTCATATGGAAATGTATGTACAAAATAGTTGTATGAAATAATTATGAAGATAGATAAACGAAATAATAATAAGTACATGGAATATAATTTATGTTAAGTTTGATATAAACTTTACCGGAACAAATATACATAAAATAAATGGAAATGATGGAGCATGAAATATTGATATAATGAAATGATTGATATATACTTATGAAGAAACGGTAAGAGAATGATATGTTTCATGACATGTACATATATGATTATCTTTGATATGTTGATACAAGGAAATTATGTAAGTAAAGATAATTATTAAACTCAAGCGTGACATGCCGAGGAAATAAGTATATCAATGTTGAATTTATATGAAATATGTGCAAGTATACTAACATTGATGTTGTTTGACGCTTAGACAAGTGTCAAGCTATTGATTGAATGGTAACATGTTTAATTATAAGAAGCATTGAAATGGTAAGTACTTAGATGAAAATATTTAAGATTTTGCGAAATTTTTTATGATCTTGATTTAATTCCGGTTGGTTTTTAATGTATGTTTGGGGCTTCAAGGGCCCAATAGAGAGACGTTATGATTATTTTCAAAATATGAATAATAAATGATTCAGAATTATCTGAAAATGTTCAATAAACTCCGGCAATGCCTCGTACCTATTCCGGCAATAGATACGGGTAGGGGGTGTTACAGGGTTTTTCCGTGAATGAGTATAGTTGAAGTTTTATGATAGAAAATAAAAGGTTGTTGTTAGATAAACAACTTTTGTAAAGAGAATTTTGATGAAATTGTCAATTAGGGACTAAATTGAAAAGATGAAAAATTTATGGAAAAATTCTATATTTTGTGAAATATATGGGTTGCAATTGATATGTATGAAAATCGGCTAGGCTTGAATAAAGATTATATTGTATGAATTTCATTTTTCGATCTTAGGGATTAAATTGTAATTAAATTATATGTATTACTTCACTTGTTATTTGACTCTGAATCAGACGATTTATTCATTTGACTTGATCAGTAGAAATCCCTAAGTTATATTATTATCTCTCTTGAGACTAATAATGTCTAACCCTAGGTTGATTAATTAAAATCTCTTTCTAATTAACACCTAGTGTTGCATTAACTCGATCTATGGATCCCTTTATTAGGTTTCACCTTAATCCGACAAAGTCTTATCACCCTATCTCTAGGCGTGCAATCAACTCCGCTTAATTATGACAAATTTACTCTTAGACGGGGTTTATTCATCCTCTGAATAAGAGCATTAACTCGAATCAATATCCTGGAATATCAAAATAAGAATTAAGAACACATAATTAAGAACAAGTCAAATATTTATCATACAATTCAGATAATAATAAAAAGATCCGTCTTAGGTTTCATTCCCCTTAGGTATTTAGGGGGTTTATTATAGAAGAAAACATCTTAGAAGAATAATGAATACAAAACATAAAGAAAACCCAAAACTCCTGAATGGAAATTGAAGGGAGATATCCAGTATTGATGATGAATCTGGCTTCTGAGATGGACCAATCGGCTTCCCTTGAGTAATTCCTTGCCTCCTACTCTGCATCCCCCTTCTAAGTGCCTCTTTCGGTGTTTAAATAGGCTTTAGAATTCCTAAGAGCCCTCAAAAGTGGCCTTTTTCGAATAGGGTTATACTTGGGCTCGGTAGGGACACATCCGAGTGACACGCCCGTGTGCGATTACTCCAGCCCGTGGTCAAGGCTGTTGAATAGGCACGGATGTGTAGTCTACCCGTGTAAGTCATGCTTCGATCCTGCCAATGGGACACGACCGTGTGACACGCCCGTGTGAGGAAGTCCAGGCCGTGTTGGTTTCCCATATGGGTCTATTTTCTCCGTTTTCGGCCCGTTTCTCGCTCTTTTTACTCTCCTATGCTCACCTAAGTATAAAACATGAAATTAAAGAATTAGGAGCATTGAATTCACCAAATCTAAGGAAAACCATCCATAAATGTGCTAAGCATGGGATAAAAACATGTATAAATTATGGTTTATCAAATACCCTCACACTTAAGCCTTTGCTTGTCCTCAAGCAAAATCCTCAACTCACAATCAAAATAAATTCTTCTCAATTTATAATCCCTATCAATAATATCTTAAAATAATCCATAAGTATTCTTACATTGAAAATTCCACTAAAAGTACATCAAAGTTTCAAACATTCCAAGTTGAGTATTTTATCACGAAAACATAGGTGTCTCCCCTTATCTATAAGTGATAACCTTTGGTCAAAATATCACGGAGTTTAACATCCTCACTAAAGATTCACTCAAATCATTCAAGGTGTTTAAGGACATTAATTAAAGCACTCATTAGTCAATCTGAAAAGCTATTGCCATAGGCTTGCTTGAAAATCAAATCTCCATCACTATAAATTGAGCTGATACATCAATCAAAAAGGCCTTTTAGAGGGTTGTAATGTGTCTTTGGTTAGGGGGTGTGGTCACAAGCTAAAAGAAAATGTTAGAATCAAGATTGAATTAAAAAATTACCTAGCAAGAAAAATAACCAATCATCAGTTGAATACAAGTGAGCTTCTTCTCAAAATATGGAATTAACATTTAAGCTCAGAAATGACGAATTACTACTAATATGTGTTGAAGTATAAATATATATATTTTTTAAGAACAAGTCAAATACATAGAAGAGCAAAACATAGCTAAGCAATTAGTTCAAATCAAATCTCGACAAAAATAGTGATCAAATTAGGGGATTTCAACAATAATAGGTTATGGGTTTAATATTGAGGGTAAATCAATTAATGGTTTGTTAGGCTCAAAGGGGTTCACTAAGGGTTAATTATGAAGGTAGACTTTTGTGGAGTGAGTGGGTTAAACCTAAGTGCCTTTATCATCTTGACATATCAAATCAAATGGTATGGTTTTGACATGCATAATCAAGCAAGTTATAGAATAACAAATTAATACTGACGCACTTATAATAAAAGTGAGCATGAAAGAAATAAAATATGCTCTAAAGGCTCAAGATCTCACAAAAATTATGGCTTTTTGATGTTTAAACTTGTGAATTTCAACTCACGATAATACCTAAACTTAGGGAAACAACCTAAAAGTTTATAATTCTTCAAAAATCAACTTATCATGCTTGATTCCCTAATGTCTTAAAGTTTAAACAATCAACGTATAAATGCCTATGTTTTAATTCAAGACATATCAATAAAAATCATAAATTAATTAAAATTCATTTTAATAGTGATATGAGTGATTCACGTGAGAATAAGACAAAATTCAGATATTTCTAATTATGATATGAAATAGCCCCCACACTTAAGATGTACATTGCCCTCAATGTACAAAGATATATATATTGAAAAATATAGATAAATAATCATAAGATAGGGAGAGAAGTGAAACTTCCTGAATGATGAATGAACTCCTTGATTTGGAGTTATGGAGAATAATCAGCTAAGGCAAATGATGAGAGTGGAGGAGGAAACTCCGGTGGTGGTAGAGGTTCATTAGACCATAAGTCTTGTGCCAAAAGAATATTATATCTGGTGGTCGCTATGGTCGTAGTCGAGCAGGATATGGAAGTCGTGGAGAACCTTTGCCAGTGGAGTTTTTAGTTCCTATGCGATGATGAGCTTTGGAGCTCTTTATAACTGTGATAGAATCATGAACTTTTTAGGAAATATAAGGAAGCATAATTACTCGTAATGAAATAGTCGAAACTATAAATTATTCAATAAAAATTATAAAAACTTAAGATAAAATAGTATTAAAAGGAAATAAAAAGTAATTTCAAAATATAAAGATGAAAATAAAATAAATAATAGGTGTTTATAGAGAAATTGGGGCACACGGTCGTGGGGCACGCCCGTGTGCCTTCATTTCAGCCCGTGCGTTTCGTGGTTTTTGAAATTGGGCGCATAGGTGTACACGGTCATGTTACACAGCTGTGTCTATCTTCGTTCACTTCTCCCACGCCCGTGTATGCAGGCACACGCCTGTGTTATTTTGACAGGTTCGACCACGATCGGTGGGCACGGTCGTGTCGCTCGCCCGTGTTAATTTGGCAGGATTGCCTACGACCATGGCACACGGCCGTGGTAACTTTATCAGATCCAGTGTTAGGAAAACATTTTTGTTTTGTTTTCACACGGCCTTATCGTACGGCCGTGTTGCATCCCGTGGTATGTACACGGCCTATGGCACGCCCGTATGCCTGGCCGTGTGGTTCTGAAAATCCTGTGTTCAGTGAATCAATTAGTGAATTAAATATTAAAGACTAAAATTTAAAGAACTTAACACCGTTAGTGCTCGGGGTGTCTCCCGAGAAGCGCTTGTTTATAGTCTAAGCTCAACTCTACCTTGTGGGTATATTTAGGTAACTTCGTGGAGCCGTAGCTCCTCTTTATCGTCTTTGAAATTCTCACTGTTATACATTTTGAAACGATGTCCATTTACCTTAAAAGTGCCTTGTGATGGGTGACTTACCTCTACTGTGCCATATGGAAACACAGTTTCAACTACGAAAGGACCTGACCATCGTGATTTAAGCTTTTCGGGAAACAATTTGAGCCTTGAGTTATATAACAGGACAAGATCTCCAACTTCAAATTGCCTTCGTTGCTTCAAACGAGCTTCGTGGCGGCACTTCTTCATTTCCTTATATAGGCTCAAATTTTTATATGAATTGGCTAGCCACTCATCTAACTCGTTCAACTGCATCAACCTATTCTCACCTACAAGTTTGGGGTCAAGGTTTAGAAATTTTATAGCCTAGAATGCCTTGTGTTCCAACGCAAACGGTAGGTGACAATTTTTCCCATAAAGAAGTCTGTAAGGTGATGTTCCTATGGGAGTCTTAAAAGCAGTTCTATAAGCCCATAAAGCATCATCTACTTTCATCGTCCAATCCTTCCTATTTAATTCTACTGTCTTTTCTAGGATACATTTAAGCTCTCAGTCCGCTACTTCGACTTGGCTACTAGTTTGAGGGTGATAAGGGGTAGCTGTTCTGTGATGAACTCCGTATTTCTTGAGGGTCTTGTCAAATTGGCATTACAAAAATGAGTACCCCTATCACTGATAATTGATCTAGGTGTACCAAATCGAGAGAAAAGTTTCTTAAGGAATCGTACTACTACTTTAGCATCATTGTAGGTAAAGTTTGGGCTTCAACCCATTTGGACATATAATCAACAGATACTAAGATGTATTTATTCCCGAATGAACTGGGGAATGGAACCATGAAGTCGATACCCCAAACATCAAATATTTCACATGAGAGCATATATGTCTGAGGCATTTCATCACGTTTGGATATATTACCTATCCTTTGACATTTGTCACAAGAAGTAACATACCTGTTGGCGTCTTTGAATAGAGTGGGCCAATAGAAACTTGATTCGAGGACTTTATGTACGGTCTTATTTCCACCATCATGTCCTCCAGTCGGTCCTGAGTGGCAATGTTCCAAGATTTTCAATGCTTCTGTCCTTGTAATGCATCTCCTAATGATTTGATCTACACATTTACGGAAAAGAAAAGGGTCTTCCCAGAAGTAGTTTTTCACATTAGTGAAGAATCGCTTCTTTTGCTGATGTATCAACCCTTTTGGGATAATATTAGTGCCTAAAAAGTTTGCAATATCTGCAAACCAAGGTACCTCAGAATCAGATATAGCAAAAAATTATTCTTCAGGGAATGAATCATTTATTTCAATGTCATCTAGTTCTTTGGTACTTGAGTTTTCAAGCCTGGAGAGATGGTCAGCCGCAAGATTTTCAGCTCCTTTCTTATCTTTAATCTCCAAGTCAAATTCCTACAATAATAAGATCCATCAAATGAGTCGAGGTTTTGCATCAATTTTAGTCAAAAAGTGGCGAAGATCGGAATGGTCAGTATAAACGACAACTTTAGACAATATTAAATATGACCTAAATTTATCGAATGCAAAAACCACAGCTAGCAGCTCTTTTTCCGTGGTGGTGTAGTTTTCTTGTGCGGATGTCAAAGTCCTGCTAGCAAAATGATAGGTTGGAAATGTTTATCTCTTCGCTGTCCCAAAACTGCACCTATTGCAAAATCACTCGCATCACATATTAGTTCAAAAGGTGAATTCCAATCAGGTGCAATTATAATTGGAGCTTTAGTCAGTTTATCCTTTAAAGTATTAAATGCTTCTAAACACTCCTGATCGAAATTAAAAGGCACATCTTTTTCTAGTAATTTAGTCAAATGCTTAGCTATTTTAGAAAAGTCTTTAATAAATCTTCTATAAAACCCAGCATGTCCTAAGAAGCTTCTAATAGCCTTAACTAAATTAGGGGGAGGTAGTGTAACACCCTGAGTTATGTCAAGAAAGGAAAAATTGAGTTATGTCACTGGGAAGTATATTATGACATATTGATTTAAGAAAGGACTAATTTGTAAAAGTGAGAAAAGTTTTATGGCCCAAGAGTAAATACTCAAAATTTGAGGGATTAAAGTGTAAATATGAAAAGTTGAAGGACTAATAGTGAAAATATTTTAAGGGTGGAATGATCTAGAAACCAAGGAAAATTGATGAATTAGGACCAAATTGAATAGGTAAAGAATTATGAGGGACTAAATTGTAATTTTATCAAATTAAGTGATAACTCAAGAATGGAATTTTAAAAGATCACTAAGGGCAAAATGGTCAATTGAAAGAGAGAGAAATCTAGAGACAATGATGATGTTGGAGATATTTTAGATAAATTAAATAAATAAATATTAGTTTATTAATACTTTAAATTGATTTTTAAATGATATTTTATTATTTTATTATTATTTTATTTAGTATATATAAGGAAAGAAAGATGAAGAATCATTATCTTTTCTTTCCCATGCAAACTAACGTGAGAGAGGAAGAAGAAAAAAAGTTTTCTTTCTTTACAAGTTAGTCCTTCCACCAAAAATTCATTATTTTCACCTAAAAATTGAAAGAATTTCAATAGCCATCAAGAGAGAAAGATAGCAAGGAGATGATGGGGAGCAAGAATATCAAGTTGGATTCAAGAAATAAAAGCTGGAGGAGAGAGAAAAATCAAGTTAAAGATTGAAGTCAATAAGAAAAGGTAAGAACATCAAGATTTCAATATATTTTTAAGTTTAATATTGTTGAAAAAGCATGGAATTGATGTTGATTTAGAGTTTTCTTATATATGGTATTATGTTCTTGTCATGTTAGTGAAGAGAAAATAAGAGAAAGTAATGAAAAATAGTGTAGAGAAAGAAAATAAGGGTGTTATAAACATGGTAAATAATACCTTGCACTAAAATAGTTTTGGATAGTAGCAATAGTCTAAATTTGAAAAATCACCAAAATTGTGGGAATCTAATTAGAGGTTAAATAAAATATTAAATTAAAGCTTATTGAGTCTAGTTTCTTATAAAAGAAACGGTGTAAGAAATGAAATTGTAAATTGTGAGATATAGTAAACTTTGTGAGATAAGGTCAGAATGATTTTGAGTTCCTCTGTTCTGACTTTGGAAAATCATCAAAAATTGGAGAAAAATAATTAGGGCCTTAAATTTATATGATTAGAATTCTGAATGAGTCTATTTTCAAGAAAAATAAACGAGAACATCATTTGAATTCTGTATAATGAGATAATTAATTTTTAGTTAAGAAGGGTCGGAATTGTAAGACAGCAGAATAAGGGTGACCTTAAAGAATAAACTGTACTTATTGGCTAAACCAAAAATTCTGAAAATTTTATGGTAAGAAGATACATGACGCAAATGGACAGTTTTGAATATACATATAAGTAAATAGTGAAATTATTGATATTGTTATTTGTAGCATGTTATATAAATTAAGGATGTGGAACGGAGAGGAGGAGGAGGAAAATATGTATGAATACTCATATAGCATGACTAATTTGCATGTTTTAGGCTCAAGGTCTAAATTGAATAAAAGTGAAAATTTATGGGTAATTTTGTAAAAATGTTAGAAATGACCAATTTGCATGAAATGGATTATTTTATTATTTAAAATTACAAAATTGAATGAAATTATTAATTTAGCTTAAGATCGGGAAAAACATGTTTTAAGGATTAAATTAAAAATTGTTGAAATTATGGAAAATTTTGATATTTTATAGAATTCATGGGTTGTTATCAATTTGTTTGAGAATAACGGCTGGAAATAAGGATTAAATTGAAAGAATTTTATTTTTTAGCCTAAGGAAGAAATCGTCATTAATTAAAAAGTTTAGGGGTAAAATGGTAATTTTGTTTAGAGCATCAATTGAATGTATTAGAACATGAAATAAATGAAGACGGCGATCAAATTTCTTTATAAAGATCCGGATGACTCGAATACGAGACTTGAACGTGGAAAAAAAAAAGATATCGGATTAATGAAATTATAAACATGAACAAGTAACAATGTAAGTTAGTGTAACTTGAATTGTATTTTTAAATGCATGAAATATCGATATAATGAATTTCCTGATTTATGTTTATGAAGAAATGGCAAGAGAATGATATTTATCATGACATGTAAATAGGTGATTATCTTTGATACGTTGATACAAGGAAATTAATTAAATTGAGATGAGTAATAAATTCAAGTACAACATATCGAAAAAAAAATAAGTACATTAAGGGACAATATGTTTGATTTTAATTGGTTCCAAATATGAACGTTAGATGAAATAAAATATCTGATAAATAAATCGGTAACTCCGGTAATGCTCTGTAACTCTATTCCGGTGACGGATTTGGGTTAGGGGTGCTACAGGTAGTTTGTCAATTGTTTCAATTTTAGATTTATCAACCTCAATCCCTCTACTAGAAATTTTATGTCCTAACACAATGCCTTCTTGAACCACAAAGTGACATTTTTCCCAGTTAAGCACAATGTTTGTTTCCTCACATCTTATTAACACTCGTTTTAAATTTTTGAGGCAAAGATGGAAAGAGTTACCAAAAACCGAGAAATCATCCATAAATACCTCCATGACGTCTTCTACGAGTTCGTCAAAAATGGCCATCATGCAGCGCTGAAAAGTAGCAGGAGCATTACATAATCCAAAAGGCATTCTACGATAAGCAAACGTACCGTATGGCATGTAAATGTCGTCTTTTCTTGATCTTCAGGAGCTATTGGGATTTGAAAATAGCCAGATAGTCCGTATAAAAAGCAGTAGTACATGTGTCCTGACAATCTTTCCAACATTTGGTCATTGAATGGAAGGGGAAAGTGGTCTTTTCTCGTGGAATCATTTAGCTTCCTATAATCAATGCACACTCTCCAACCTGTGACTGTCCATGTTGGAATTAATTCATTCTTCTCATTGGCTACAATAGTCATGCCTCCTTTCTTAGGAACAACCTGCACTGGACTCATCTAAGAACTGTCAATAGGATAAATAATTCCAGCATCTAGGAGTTTAATTACCTCAGCTTTAACAACTTCCTTCATGTTGGGGTTCAGTCGTCTTTGGTCTTGCACGCATGGTTTATATTCATCTTCCATTAAAATTTTGTTGGTGCAAAAAGAAGAGCTGATCCCTTTAATGTCAAAAATTTTCCAAGCTATGGCCCTTTTATGCTCTCTTAATACTTGGAGTAATTCCTCTCTCTCTTTGGGTTGCAAGTTGGATGCAATAATTACCGGTAATGTAAAATTATTTCCAAGGAATGCGTATTCCAAGTGATTCGGCAATTGTTTAAGTTCCAGTTTGGGAGGTTCGTCAATAAAAGGGTTTTGCTTAAGTTCATCTTTTACCTTAATTCCTTCATATTCTTCTAGTTTTGGGGAGGTTTCATTGGAGTTTAGTTCGGTTCCTATTTCAGAATCATCATCCACCCCCTCTCCTTGAGCGAGACATAGTTTCATCGTGTCCTTGTGTACGATTTTCTGAAAAGATTCTTGAGTAGCATGATCAATAGAGTCGATAAAATAACATGAGTCATCCTGTTCTCTAGAAAATCTTATGGCATCATAAATTTTAAAAATAATTTCTTCTTCACCTACTCTAAGTACCAATTTACCATCACCCGCATTAATTACAGCCTTAGCAGTAGCTAAAAATAGTCGACCTAAGATTAAAGGCACCTCAACATCTTCATCCATGTCAAGCACAACGAAATCAACAGGGAATATAACTTTATCTACTTTTCCAAGTACGTCCTCTATAATTCCCATAGAATATTTAATAGATCTATAAGCTAATTGAATACTCATCCTAATGGGTTTAGCTTCCCCTAGACCAAGTTGTTTAAACACTTTATATAGCATCAAATTAATGTTGACGCCTAAATCAGCTAGTACTTTATCAACATTCAAACTACCAATTAAGTAGGGAATAGTAAAACTTCCTGGATCTTTCAGTTTGGTTGGCAGTTTATTTTGGAGTATGGCTGAGCACTCTTCATTAAGTTCCACTGTAGATTAGTCTTCAAACTTCCTTTTGTTTGTTAGAAGCACCTTTAAAAATTTTGCATATGTAGGCATCTGCGATATAGCTTTAACAGAAGGTAAGTTAATATGCAGTTGTTTCAAAAGTTCAAGAAATTTACCGAATTGTGCATCCATGTGATCTTTCTTCAACTTTGCTGGGTATGGGATTGGTGGTTTATATTCTTTTGGCATTAGATTGTCATTATTTTCGGGTCCTACCTCCTTTCTGTCAGCTTCTTGTGGTGGCTTCTTTTCAAATTCAGCTAATACTTTACCACTCCTTAGTGTAACTACTTTCACGTGCTCTTTCGGGTTGGGTTCAATGTTACTAGGTAGACTTCCTAGCGGTCTTTCAGAAATTAGTTTGGCGAGCTGTCGTATTTGAATTTCGAGCCCTTGAATCGACGCTTGTTGATTTTTAAGTGCTGTCTCAGTATTCTGAAAATGAGTTTCTGACATCGAGATGAATTTTGTTAGCATCTCCTCAAGGTTTGGCTTTTTCTCTTATTGGTAGGGTGGTTGTTGGAAGCCTGGAAGTGTGGTGGTCGCAGATTTCCTTGGCCTCCCCATGAAAAATTTGGGTGGTTCCTCCAACCTGCATTGTAAGTATTATTATAAGGATTATTTTGAGATCGAGGATTATTACCCATGTAATTTAACTGCTCGTTCTCCATGTTGTGGCCATAGGGTGGGTAATATGGATTGCTCGATCCACCTCCACTTGCTTTGCACTGTACTACTAGGTGAACCTGTGAAGAACTAAGAAAACCGTCAATTTTTTTTATTCAAGAGTTCTATCTGATTAGAGAGCATGATGGCCGAATCGACGTTATAAATGCCGGCTGCTTTTGTTGGCTTTGTCCTTATGACTTGCCACTGATAATTATTCAGTGGCATCTATTCTATAAATTCATAAGCATCTTCAGGTGTTTTATTATTGATAGTCCTACCGGCGGCTGCGTCAACCATATGTCGCGTCAAAGGATTCAGGCCATTATGAAACGTTTGAACCTGTAGCCAGAGTGGTAACCTATGGTGAGGGCATCTTCTCAAGATGTCATTGTATCTCTCCCAGGCATCGTAGAGTGTTTCTAAATCCATCTGCACAAAAGAAGAGATATCATTACGTAATTTAGCTGTTTTAGCCGTCGAAAAATATTTTAATAAAAACTTTTCGGTCATTTGTTCCAAGTAGTGATTGACCCTCATGGTAACGTATTCAACCACTGTTTAGCTTTGTTTCTCAATGAAAAAGGGAATAACTGAAGGTGAATGGCATAATAAAAAAGGCCATTAATTTTAAATGTATCACATAGTTCCAAAAGTTTGCCAAGTGAGCGTTGGGATCTTTGTCCTGCAAACCATCAAACTGAACAAATTACTTTATCATTTGAATTGTGTTAGGTTTCAGTTCAAAAGTATTTGCAGCTACAGCAGGTCTAACTATGCTCGATTCAGCTCCTATTAAAGAAGGTTTAGCATAATCATACATAGTGCGTGGAGTAGGATTATGATTAGTAGTAATCGCAGGAGGTAGTGGATTTTCTTGGTTTTCAGCCATCTCCTTGGTTGTGGTTAAAGTATCGTCCTCTTGCTCTTCCTCTGTGTATCATAAGCTTTGCCTTATTTCTCTTCGGTTTCTGCGAACTGTGTGATCGATCTCACTATCAAACAGTAATGGTCTCGACGGGTTTCTTCTAGTCATACACTATAAAAACTTGCCAGGAACGAATAAAAGAAAAATTAGAAAAGAAAATAAAAAATTAAACTACAAATAAAGTAGAATGGCTAAAGTAATAAAAATTGAGTGTTCCTAATATCTTAGTTCCCCGGCAACGGCGCCAAGAACTTGATACGTGATATTCGTGATAGGTTTTAAATATTTATAATTAATCATTCTTGAAACTAACTATTATCACGATGAAGACAAGTGTACCTATCGAACAGTAGTATAGCTTTAGCAAGACCGGATTGTCGAACCCAAAGGAACCAAGAGTACTATTAATTACTTTCTTTTTATTATCTAGCCTAAAAATTAAGAGATTTGTTTATTTAAACTAATTAACTAAACTAAGAGTGCACAGAGAGAAGATTGGGAAAAAGCTTTTGGGAAAATTCGATTGGTTAAGACAATACCCAAGGAAAAATCCACCTAGACTTCACTTGTTATTTGACTCTGAATCAGACGATTTATTCATTTGACTTGTTCCATAAAAATCCCTAAGTTATATTATTATCTGTCTCGAGACTAATAACGTCTAACCCTAGGTTGATTAATTGAAATCTCTTTTTATAATTAACACCTAGTGTTGCATTAACTCGATCTATGGATCCCCTTATTAGGTTTCACCCTAATCCGGCAAAATCTTATCACCCTATCTCTGGGCGTGCAATCAACTCCGCCTAATTATGATAAATTTACTCTTAGACAGGGTCTATTGCTCCTCTGAATAAGAGCATTAACTCGAATCAATATCCTGGAATATCAAAACAAGAATTAAGAACACATAATTAAGAACAAGTCAAATATTTATCATACAATTCAGATAATAATAACAAGATCCGTCTTAGGTTTCATTCTCCGTAGGTATTTAGGGGGTTTAGTTCATAATTATAGAAGAAAACATCTAAGAAGAATAATGAATACAAAACATAAAGAAAACCCAAAACCCCTGAATGAAAATTGAAGGGAGATCTTTAGTCTTGATGATGAATCCGGCTTCTGAGATGGACCAATCGGCTTCCCTTGAGTAATTCCTTGCCTCCTACTCTGTTCCCCCTTCCAAGTGCCTCCTCCGGTGTTTAAATAGGCTTTAGAATACCTAAGAGCCCTCAAAAGTGGCCTTTTTCGAATAGGGTTATACTTGGGCTCTGCAAGGACACACCCGTGTGACACGCCCGTGTGCGATTACTCCAGCCCGTGGTTAAGGCTATTGAATAGGCACAGACGTGTAGTCTACCCGTGTAAGTCGTGCTTCTATCCTACCAAAGGGACATAGCCATGTGACACACCCGTGTGAGGAAGTCCAGGCCGTGTTGGTTTCCCATGTGGGTCCATTTTCTCCGTTTTTGTCCCGTTTCTCGCTCTTTTTACTCTCCTATGCTCATCTAAGTATAAAACATGAAACTAAAGAATTAGGAACATCGAATTCACCAAATTTAAGGAGAAACCATCCATAAATGTGCTAAGCATGGGATAAAAACATGTATAAATTATGGTTTATCAACAGGGTTACAGAGCATTACCGGACTTTTCAGATAAAAAATAGACATTACATATTATTTAACATACATGTCATAAATCAATCATATTGTCCCTTATATTAGCCCTTGAGGCCCAAAATATATGTTAGAAATAAATCGGGACTAAACCGGGTACTCAGAAAATTTTTCCGAAAACATCAAAAATTTTCAAAGAACTAGGGGATACACACGCCCATATGAAAATACCTGAGCATTCTGTTTTGAAATTTGAAAGTTGCAGGGGATACACGGCCAAACCACATGCCAACGTGTTAGCCGTGTGTTTTACACGGTCCAGTCACACGCCCGTGTGTCTGGCCGTGTGGACTCAAAATGAACCTTAAACATCAAGTTTACCATTCCCTGCAATCTTGAATACTAAACAACTCAAAAATCAATTGTTAAACCAATTCGAAACAAAATCAAATATCTTCAAAACATGTCAAAATAATCAACCTAGATGTCTAACCAATGTACCCTCATAGGTACCACAATTATATTATCAAAGCAGATTAATTTAAACATCATTCAAATCAAATTTGTAAATATACCAAATTCAACCTAATTTTTCCTATATTCATTTATGCAATAATTTAAAACATGCCATAATATGACCTCAAATATAAACACATATTTATATATGTATAACCAATCAATATTAACTTATAATCTTATTTAAAATCAATCCACAAAATGATTAATATTTAGACACACTAGGTACATGCCAACACAAAAGGAAAAACATCACTACGTTTGAGTTCGATATCATTGTTGGATGCTGAATCGACCTGCGCACGAAAAATAAAACTGTACGCTGAATAAAAACTCAGTGGTATTTCTATAATCCGAATATTTATAGACAAAATATAATATAATATGTACATTTTAATTATAAGTACAATTGAATATTAAAAACCACATTAATTTATACAATGACATTAGCCATTCAATTTTTCACTTCATAAACACATCATTCATACCATACTCAATTCTCATCATTTGCTATATAATAACTTTTCACAATATGATACACATATCATTAAAGCAACAATATTGTTCATTCCATATGCAATTCATGAATACACAATTCATGTGTCAATCCATATTTCAATTCAATGTCTCATTTTCATTCCATATACCATGCCATTCCAATATTAATTATAAAACTTTATTATTCATTTACCCCTATTAACACGACTCAGAATTGGACGGATACACGGATCCAACCAAAACACACCAGTTTAGCACCCAGTGCCTCATCGGATAATTCGAAGTAATAAGTTGACACCTAATGTCTCATCGACTAAACAAAAGTAAATTGGCACCCAGTGCCTCATCGAATTAATCCAAAGTAATAGATTGACACCCAGTGTCTCACTGACTCAAGGTCAAAGTAATCCCTGAACTCTTCCAATCCTATGGCATGCCAACTATATTCGACCCAGCCCGGTACAGTTAATAGGGTTTTATTTCCACATTTCAAAAGCAATCAATATCCAATATCTACATTTCACATTTATCACAGATTCCTATAATTTCAATTCAATATCAAAATGCTAATTACTTACCTCAATCACTTACCATAAATATTAAATTAAAATATAACAATTAATAATTAGATTCGGATTATAGAAATACAAACCAGAATTTTTGAGCTACTCCTCGTCAACTTTATCTTTTCCTTTCTTAGTCGAGATTTTTGGCACAATGTTAGCTACGGAATTAAAACAATCAAAATTCATCAATACAATACAATTCAATTTCACATTGAATATTTAAATTTTTACTCAACATTTTCCTAAATTACAATTTAGTCCCTAAACCTAGACTAAATTTATATCTTCACAATTAATTCTATATTTTCATTCAATTCTCATTTTAAACCTTCAATTCCCACTTTAAACTAAATTTAACTCTCTAATTTCACTAAAATCTCTAAATTTTGAAATTTTCACAATTTAGTCCCTAATACTCAAAACTTATAATTTATTCTACAATTCAACCCTTTTTCATTTCTAACTTAAAAATCTATAAATTTAGTACCTAATACACAAATTATTCAACATAGACAACATCTAAAAATTCAATAATTTCTAAAATTTTAACATAGGTCACTTAGTATTTAATATCGAGGTTCAAGGATTTAAATTGCGGTCGTGGCCGCGTTTTTGGTCGCGTTGCATTTATCGCGATTACGGACATAAAGGATGCTATTGTGGTCATTGCATGTATCGCGGTCGTGAATTTTTTTAAAATTCGCACAACTTATTGTAAAACATAATATTTATAATTATAATTATAAAAAGTCACTTTTAATGATTTTTAGAGTGTTTTCTAACACTTATAAACTTTTATTAATATGATATGAGAACACAACTTGTATAATCATTAATTATTTTTATATTTATTTACGAATTTTCTAAGAATGTTATATTAACTAATAACAAAGTAAAAAAATAAGAAATATTAAACATTTATCATATTTAATAAGTTTGAAAGTTTTTATAGATAAAATAATTGAAAATTCATACCTGAGAGATGTCTTCAATATTTCTTGATAGCTTTGAAGATGGTGAAGATATAAACATTCTA
Source organism: Gossypium hirsutum (assembly GCF_007990345.1). Taxonomy (NCBI): domain Eukaryota; kingdom Viridiplantae; phylum Streptophyta; class Magnoliopsida; order Malvales; family Malvaceae; genus Gossypium; species Gossypium hirsutum. The sequence goes on along the minus strand of NC_053432.1, from coordinate 64,175,104 downwards.
TGCTGCAAAAGGAAAAATGGAATAGATAAATGTATAGACTCTCATTAATTATTCATATTTCCTACCACTTATTCTCACTCTCATTCTACTTTCATATATAATTTAACATACTTCGATTCTTAATTATCTTTTCATAAAAAATACTCTATTCATTTATCTAAAGATATATTTTAAATGTTTCAATATCATCAAAATTAAGAACATTAACAAAATTTTTCTTTAAAAAAAACATACCTTTTAAATAATAGTAGTGGTATGATTTAGTTTTCACCAATTAGTGGAATGACGAGGAGGATCAGATCCTTCACCTTCACTTTGAAAGCGTTCTTGACTTGATTCTCTTGGTCTTTGTCCAAAAATATATTAAAAAAAAGTAACATTTTTACCTTGGTTTTCATATAATTGATATGGAGGATATATTTGAGGAGGAGGATACATGAGAGGTGGAGGTAGGTGATACATTGGTGGTGAAGGATGCATTTAAGGTTGGTATGGCACACCATAATTAGGAAATGGTGGATAATAACCATATAGTTGTGGATAACCATTTAAAGGTTGAAAATATGAAGGTTGTTCTAGTGGATAAAAACCTTAAGTGCTAGTAGATGAATCACTATACCCAAGGTTACTAGAACTCGATCTCCTACAAGATGAATAGCCTATAGAAGTATGTTTCTTGCCTTTTCCTTTTGATGGAGCTCTAGGTTCACTTCTATCTCTCCGAGGTTCAGGAAATATATTTCCATCAAACTCTAATCTATCACGGAAATGTCCACTAGTGGTACCAACCCCATATTCTCCTCCATACAGACTAGAAGACTTAATTTCACCTCTATCACCACTATGTCCATCATCCTTATCAATTGGACTTAAACCACCACCATCGGGTCCATCACCACTCTGACGTGGCGTTGAACTAGAACTTGAATGAGCCAAATTTTGTTGTTGAGATTGATCAACATCCATTCATAATCAGAGGTATCCACTGGCAACACACCGACATTTTCACCATCTAATAATGGATTCTTTTTCTTATGAAGCCATTCTGATAGTGGATCAACATCTTCAAAGATATTATCAAGGCTGATAGGATTAAAACTAGCGTTTATATCATCAATGCGCATTCTTTTTTTATGCCTTATCTGAAGCCTCATATTATAATAGGTAAACACTAGTTTCTCAAGTTTTTTATACTTTAACCTATTTCTTGTCTTGGTGTGAATATAACTAAATGTGCTATAATTTCATTCGCAATTTGATGCAGAAGTTGTTTGACTAAGCACTTTAATTACTAATTTTTGTAATTCGGGAACAATGTGCCGTATATTATCCACCACTTAGCTACATAATATTATTTAAATTTCAAAATAACTTCAAAATGTACAATATAATTAAATAATATAAATTAAATTAAATAATTTAATTAATTGTTTACTCGGATTCATTTGCTTCCAAGCTCTTTGTGCTTGTGGAGTACCGAATGTCTCATGTTTATCTCTAAATAGTAACAACTGCATAAATAAAAGATAGAGTAAAAATATAAAAAAAATAATTCTAGTTCAAATTATGTAACTATGTTACAAATAATAGTACTTGAATCTAACCTGATTAACCATTCTGACTTGAGTATCAATAGAAGGTTCTAATCTTTCAATTACTGATCGTGTACTTTCTAATATTTCTATTAGTACATTCTCAGAATGCTCCACCCCAAATTGAAATTGAGGATTGAGAAAATAACCTAAGTATAATTTATAAGAATATCATCAAATAATAATAAGCTAAAGCTTAAAATAATAAAATATAAAAATAATTCTTAATTATATGAAACATTTTATCTTACCAGCTGAATGCAAGTCGAAATGCATAAAATTTCATCTATTGTCAATAATCTTTTCGTACTCGGTGAAATATCGACAATCTTGTTGAATTGCTCATTTAGCTTTATCAATAGCCTCATAAATAAAGCCCATTGTTGGTTTTTCATCGCTATCCACAAGTCTCAATACTTTTATTAGGGGCTCGTAAACTTTTATGAGGTTATTGGCTTTTTTCCAAAAATCTTTTTCCAGAACAATTTTTTTGGCTTTATAAGCAGGCCCTGACTTTTGTTGTCCCCATTTAGATTCTTTAAATTCCTATATATTCATAAGAAAATTTTTAAAATAATATAATTTAAATTATTTGGAACTAATAAAATCATTAAAAGGTTTCTATATTTAAGTAATTATTTTAACTAATTATAAAATACTGACTTTTGAATTATACATTACTTTCAGACCTTGCTTTTGTCTTATTTTATCTTCAAGTTGAATGAAATGAGTTGCAAATCAAGTAAGAGCGGGTCAAATTATTTGCTTCCTTTGTGTATACTTATTCATCAACTCAACAGTTCAAATGTGATTGTATATAAAACAAGTCACTTTCTTTGCCTCATCTAACACTTTTGCTACACTGGGCTTTTTCCCAATATCTTCAACGCATAAATCTAAACAGTGAGCTGCACATGAGGTCCAATATAGATTTTTTCTTTTCAACATTAATTTTTTTCCAGCTGCTTTCATTGCTACATCATTATCAATCACTATTTGGACAATGTAATTTTCTCCAATTTCTTTTACAACTGAATCTAACAAACTGTAGTAGCATTCAGCATCTCTACTACGAACACTTGAGACATCTACCGATTTCCAAAAAATGGTTCCTTTACTGCAATAAACAAGGAAATTAATGATTTGCATTTGATTCAAACTGTTGGTCTAACCATCACACATTAGAGTTGCACGCAATTCTTTCCAATGAGTCTTTAGTCCATTTGCCCAATAACGAACTCGTTGATACTCTGACTCCAAATACACATCTAAAACCTCATAAGATGTTGGGAGCTTTACACATTGTCCAACTTCTGTTGACATTTGAATTAAGTTATACAACCATGGAGAGCTTGCTAATTGAAAAGGAAGTCTTTCATATATTAAAAATTTAGACACTGCTTCACTTATCTTTCTTTGAAAAGTCTTTAAAAAAGAGTCACTGATCTTTGGTTGCTTTGGACTTTTGTTTCTAGCCAATTCAGGTATAGCTCCCTTTAAGGTAAACTCAGACTCACTTGGGATGGATTTACTTGTTCTTTCTCAATGATATTCTCTAGTTGATCCATGAGAAGATCGCCCTTCTTCATAAATGTTATTCCAACCACCAGTATTTCGTCTGAATTCTTCCCTTCTGTGCCACTCGTGTTGTAATTGGATACTTTCTCCAGTTGCTTGCCTTATAGTAGAAACCTCAACAATGAATTCCTTGAGTTCATCCTCCTCTCCTCTTAATTCAGATAAGAATTCATCTGTTCTCCTCTTTTAGTCTATTTTCTTTGTGTTGCTTTCTTTCAGTATATTCATCATACTTTCTCTAATAACATCTGTTAATAAAATAAAAATAATTCATATTTTATATTATTATCAATTATATATAATCTTTATTGATAAATTTACAACAACATTTAAAAATAATAATAAAGTATCACATACCACTATCATTAGGGCATGGTGCAACATTGCCAGTTTTATGAGCAACGTGCTCTTTAAATCATGTTATTCCTGCTTTCACAACTTTACCACAAAGTTTACATACGACATTTCCTTTCGTATTTGGCACTGGAGTTCCAAAGTGCCAACCTATATCATTACTTGGTGCACTCTCCAATCATTTAGTCGGGAACTCTTCACATGGTGGCATACTTTATTTTTATTTATATATAAGAAACATAAAATTATATTTAGAAATATAAGCAACTCATTACTTATATTATCAATAATATAATACAAAAAAATCATTAATATGGAAAATTTAAATTTAGTGCATAATCCATAATTTATTTATTTTTTTAAAAACAACAATACACCATAACCCATTATTACTTGGTTCCAAAGTTTTTTGTATAAATAGTTTGTTTTGTTCCATCTTAATAAAATTTAAATTCAAATTGGATCAAATTTAAAAATTCAAGTTTTTCATATTATGCAAACTAAAATCAATAGAGATTTATCTAATGTTGAATTGAAGTCATCTATCGGATTTGATGAAGAAAAACATGATGAATTAATTTGTCTTGATTTTTTACCTTTTATAATACAAGTCATAAGTGATGGAGGCTATAATTTTTCATTAATTTTGTGTGTAACCCTGAACAAACCCTGAGTAATGAAAGTTATGAAATCTTAAAATAATAATAATAAATAATAAATAATTATCATTATAAATTATAATTACAATATTAATTAAAAAATAACATATAAAGTAAAATTATAAATCTGATAAGATTGAAGCTTTCGTATTAAAAAATATAATAATATGATTGTCGTCAAAGTAAATTTTATTTCAGTAAGATCTCTCCAAACAATTCTAACTTATAAATCTCCAATTCTTTAAGTGATTGTTTTAGATGTTACTTGATTTCACCATAAACATTATAATTTTAAAAACTTCAATTTCATTTGATTTGATTTTCATATAAAATTTTAATAAATATATATTTTTATATAAATCTTATTCGTGTGTCATAACTACATTTTGAATGTTTTATAATTTAATATGAAGAAAAATAATTCATTTGGTTGACCTGTTGTCTCTATCAATTTAATAATCAATTACTTTATTTTATTTCTAATTAACTTCAATTGGTAAAATATTATAAAATCTTAAGTTAATATATGGTAAAATTATAATTTCTTCTTAAAAAATGTCAAAATTTCAATTTAATCCTTTTGAGAACTATCAAAATACAAGCCAATACAAAATCACATTTTAATTCTAATAAAAATATATAACTTAATTTTAAATTGATATTTTTAGTTGAAGTGTAAGATGGTTTAAGGTGCTTTTAGAAGTTAATTGTTGGGTTGGATATAAAGAATGGGCAGCACATAAGAGACCAAACAAAAATTAAAATAGACATAAAATCTAGCAAAAATCAAATAGAAATCCACAAGCCCAAAAATAAAATAAAAAAAATCTTATAATATAAAAAAACAAATGGCTGGACAGCTGGTAGAAAAAAATCAAGCATTAGGTAGGCCATTAGCTTTCCTCTCAAGTCTCCACCATCAACAATAAATTCAAAAAACACAAAAAAAAATTGGGAACCCCGAACCCCCAAAATTAACCTTAAATGTAACGACCCGAATTTTACAGTTATCGGAAAAGTTTATTTTAAAGTCTCAGTTTCTGAAAAATGGATTCATAAATATTTATTAAAAATATTTATGAAGCTAATTGAGTGATTAATTAGAGTTTAATAAGGTGAATTAGTTTAAATTGAGGCTAAATAAGTATAAGGATTAAATTGAATAAAATGTGAAAGTCGAATTATATATTAAAAGAAAATGTGAAGGACCAAAATGGCAATTATGCCATTTGTCCTAATTTAGGCGGATGGAAAAATCTAAAATATTTCTTAGAATAATTAATTTATTATTATTTAATTGATATTAAATTATTATATTATTAAATAAATTAAAATAGTGACAAATGTGTGGTAATAAAAATATACATGTGTAATAAATATTATACATATATTTGAAATACATGTATGTATTTATTTATTATTTAAGTAAATATTATTATATTAAAATTATTATTGTATATTAATTAAATAAAGTAAATAAATAAATGAATTAAAGAAAGATAAATGTGTGATGATGATTTGATATAAGTGTATTAATAAAAATGCATACATTTGTAATACTTGTATTTATTAATTAAATAATTATATTATAAGATTGTAATAAATAAATTAAATTATGACAAATGTATGATTATAAGTGAATACATATGTACTATTAATATACTTGTGTGGATAGACACAGGGATTGCAAGAAAGAAGGAATTGTTGCAAGTATGCTATGCCAAAACTTAAACCCTTCATCCACACGGGTTATTCAACAGGCACTGCCTTTTAGCAACAAAGTCTTAATTCAAGAGACATATGTTATCCACATCAATATAAGTATGGTTGATCAGAATTTCAATATTTCTGATGTGCAGGGTCCATTATATGGCAAGCACAGAGCATACTTTATTGTAAATTCTTTGTAAACTCATCTGAAGTTTTCTAAGAGGAAGATGATTTAGAGAAAAGGAAAAATCTTTAGAAAGCCATAAGTAGAGAAAACACACTGGATTTTTTTTTTATTTAGAACTTCTTCGTGGTTTTTAGAATGGGAATACATCCTCCTTTTATAGTTGAAGGAGATGTAATACAACAAAATAGTAAACAGTATTCTGGATAAGCATCAGTCATTAAAGCATAAAGTAAATAGTACATAAAGTAAAAGCAGGACTGATATTAGACGTTATTTGACATAAAGCAAAATACTTTAATTAGTTAAAGTAAGATTCCCGACAAGTGATTTTCAGCTGTTTGCATTTGAATGGGGAAGCTGAGTACTATCCATGGAATCTTCACAGCAGCAGGTCATTTCTTCGTCTTTTACTTTCTCTTTTTCATCATGCAATTCTATCTTAGCAAGACTGATTTGACTGTATTTTCACGGGTAATCTTGAGACCATTCTGTGGGGTCAGGGATTCCTTCATGATATTCACGGAGAGCTTTTAGGACTGCTTCATGATGGGGTGTGTGTGTCCTTGGCTAGGTGTCCTATGGTGCATCAATATCTGGAGGTGGCCATATCTCAAATGGAATAATCCTATTGAGCTGGCAGAGAAACTTTTGTAATTCTCGATATTGAACATCATCTTTGAAGACTTCATTTTCAAGAGATATATGAATCCAAGATGTAGGGAAGGAATTGAGCTGGGTTGCTTTTTCACATTTGACAAAGTATTGAGCCTTATAGAAGATTATAATCATATAACTTCCATAATTACCTCTTGCCTGATTACAGTGTTGCTTAATAATTTGAAGCCATTGTGGGAGAGGATGGAACCAACTAAGGAAAGTAAAGAAATTTTGTTGTTCTAGTTCAATGTTTCCTCTGATGGCTTTTTTCAAGTAATAAAGGAGATCAGGGGTGTCGAACTGTATGGCAATATGGTAAAGATGGGTGAAGTACCATAAATACCATTTTAATTCATTTGGTTGTTCAACAAATCTAAACCTTATTGGGTGTATGAAAGGATAATCTGGATGAATACCCCAAGGTTTAAGAATAAGTCCCCCAAAATTCTTGAAAACTTGAATCTGATACTCAAACATCATGTCTCTAGCTTTCTGATGAAAACAATTTCTTTCTACAAGAGTAAAAACTTCTGGAGGATATTCAGGATGGAGATTAGGAGTGACAGTGTAAGGGGTAGGAGAGGTAGATGATGAGGATAGGGTCGATACATCATAATTGGTCTAGGCCAAAAAATTCTTTTATAGGCGAAGACTTCTAGATTTTCTTTGGGTCTGGAAAGTAGATCAGCAAGAATATTTTACTTTCCTGGTACATTTTTGACATCAAAACTATATTCAGAAAACCATTCTGCCCATCTTAAGAGTTGTGGGTGAGGGACAGTTTTCTGTTTGAATTTGAGCATTTGTGGAAATGAAGACATATCCATTTCTACCAAAAAGTGATAACTCAGAAGATGGAATTTGAAATTTGCCATACCTTTCTTGACTGCAAGGATCTCTTTGAATGTGGAGTGGTAATGAATTTCTGCTTCTGAGAATCTCCCACTCTTGTATCCACAGAGTTGTCTTTTGTCATTTCTTTTTTCAAGCAAGATTGCTCCCCAATATTTATCACTGGCATCTGTCTGTAGAATTCTTTCACCATCTGAGGGGATTTGAAGTGGAGGCAAATCCTAGGTAATTTCCTTCAATTTTCGGAGGGCTTTTGTCTGAGAAGAAAACCATGGAGGAAGGTCTTTTTAAGTAGCTTTTGCAGGGGATTAATATACTTAGAAACTTTAGGTATAAAATCTCTAAGATAATTAACAATCCCAATGAATTGTTGGACCTGCTTGAAAGACAAATCTTTTGAAGGAAATTTGAGGAGTTCTTAAGCAATGTGTGGTCTTGAAGAATATTTTCCTTCTTTGATATCCATTCAGAGAAACTGAATTTCTGATTTGTTGAGTTGCATTTTTCTTTCTGACAGTATTATCCCATATTTGAAAATAAGGGATTTGAATCCTTTAAGGAGTTGTGCATAAGAATCCACATCTTTGCTGTAGAGTAGAATGTCGTCAATGTATACTAAAGCATTTTCCATCAAAGAATGAAAAATCTTTATCATTGCTTTCTGGAATAGAGAAGGAGCAGTCTTTAATCCAAACGGCATGACTTTCCACTGAAAATGTCCATTAGGAATACAAAATCTTGTTTTTGGTCTGTCATCAGGATGAATTCCTAATTGCCAAAAACCTGCCTTGAGATCAAACTTAGAGAAAACTCTTGCTTTGGCTAGACTTGAGAACAGTAAGTCTTTCTTTGGAAGAGGAAATTTGTCATCTTGGAAGAAATGGTTAAGATGCTGATAATTAATTACCAGTCTTAACTTTCCTCTGATTTGTTCAGATCTTTTATTTATATAAAAGGCTTCACATGCCCATTGAGAATCTGAGGGTTCAATCAAATCTTGATGCTGTAACTCTTTACTTTCTTTTTCTGCTAGCATTAGATGATCTGGATTCATTCCCTGGTGGCTGGCCTTTGTTGGATTAATGTCTTCATTTTTCTTGAAAGGGAGTTTAATGAAGAAATCTGGGTTTTTCCACAAAGGGTTTGAGCATTTATTCAGGAATTCAAAATGAGATTCTGCACAAGATTGGGCTTTTAATTCCTGGATAATGTGAAGGATTTTTTCAGGTTGGATGACAAAAAGTTTTGGGATTCTGACAAAGGGTTGGAAAAGATTTTTGAATCTTACTCTTTCAGGGAGTATTCTAAGATGCTGGGCTTTTTTTGTAGAGGTCAAAGCCTACTACAATATCTTTTTCGGGGATTTTTGATCCCAATACTGCGGTTTTCACACAACAGCCTACGAAGAATTGGATAGTAATTGGTTTTCTTATCACATGAGTAGCAAAAGAAACATCAGCAATAGAATCAAAATACCTTATATGGGGTTTCCACCATTCTGGAGGTAAAACATCTGGGTTCATGATGGTTTCTGCTGCGCCGGTGTCTATGAAGGTAATTGTAGTAATGGGCTTACTATATTTGTCTAAATAGATCTTGACAGGTACATGAAGAACTGGGACTGTGTCAATGGTTCTGTCAATAGTCTGAGCTTTGGCTTGTATCATCTGTACATCGGAATAGTCTGATTCTGGTTCTGAAGAATCACAAGTAGGGATGGCACAAATCGTCTTGTCTGATGGTTCATCTTCAATGGAGAAGACAGATTCAATATCATCATTTTCTTGAATCTTTACTCCTAATTGTTTTACTATATGTGCAATCTTCTTGGCTTGTTTCTTGTTCTTTGGACAATTTTTTGAAAAATGTCCCTTCTGGTTACAGATGTAGCAACGGTCAGATTTTGTTGACCTTTTTTTACATGTACCTAAGATATTTTATGTGTGTGTATTTTGAATTGTCAATGTATTGATGAAATATTTAGAATTAGGTTTGGTAATGGTATATAATAGGATTTGGCTTGATTGGTATAAATTTGAATTATTTGATAATTTGTTAAATTTGTGATAAGTGTAAATAATTATTTTAATTAATAACCGTAAATGAACTGTACTGACTGGTAATGCCCCGTAATCCTGTTCCAGGGACAGATAAGGGTTAGGGGGTGTTACACTAAAACCCATTCAAAGCATCCATGATCCATCCTTCCAAAACCTTTCCCCTTCACTACAAGTTCTATCATTTTTTCTTTGTTTTCTCTAAAGCAGTTTTCGTCCTGATTGTGTGATGACATTATGAGTTCTTGTGTGATATGTATTTCTGGGTTTTCCATAATGAAAAATTTTAAACAATTTCCGTTGAGGAGTCGTTTTAATTACTTTTAATTTTTTATTTTCAGAAATTAGATGCTCACTTTTACCAGAGTCATTCTCTTTTAAACAAAGCCAAAGAGCTAGCTGCAAAGAAAGATATAAAGGGCCAAAGGCACTTGAGGAGCTTTCGACTGTCGAGGTTGGTTCAGGCTACCAATTAATGTTACATCCCGGGTATCTTATCATGTGATTCTCATGTGCTTTAGTATTTGACTGGTCTCCTATCTTTTTATATTGCATGTAGGTCAAGAAGTTTATGGCTCTATCGAGTAGCAAGAAAGCTGTAAGGGGCGATTATATATGAGAAAAGAATTCTGCCATCCCTAGACCAGCGACAATTAAGTTGGGAATTAGAGATGGTCGGATCAAGAATCCTGATGAGAAACCATTGGTTGTACAAGAGAGATACCAGTGCCTTTTGAAACTGTAACGATTCCAAAACCTAGCATCCGACAACCAAAGGAAGAAGCCAAACTCCCAAACCTTCTCCTGAACTTACAACAATATTTGCATTTTACACCAAAAACAAGCAAGAATCAAGACAAAAACAAACAAGTGATAAGGGTTTACTTCTCAGGTTCAATGGTTGCTCTGCTGTGTTGTGATTTTGTTTGGTTTGGTTTGGAGTTTAGACTCTAAACTGAAATATGAGAATTTCATATTTTTCTATTGCTTTTGATTGCTTTTTTCTGTTGTATTTGGACTTCTTTTACCTTTTTTGATTGAAAACTATCTGATTTTGCAGGTGAGGAATATATTCCCTTTTGTCTCATTGAATTTCTATTGATTTTTTTTAGAGGAGTTGGATTTTTTTTAATTTTAGTGTAATGAAAAAATAACGGGAATAGCGGCCCGTTATTGCTGCAATTGGCCGTTACCTGTTAAATTGCGGCCGCGATCCACCACTATTGGTGTGACTCCGCTTTACACCGCTATTTTCAACAGTAGCGATTTCGAACGGCGCCGCCACTGCTATATAGTGGCTGCTATATCGACATCGAACCGCTATTTAAATCCCTGTCAGGATTTTAAAAACATAAAAATTACAAGAAAATGGACTAAATTGACTAACCAATTGAGCTTTGAACCCTTGAAACCCTAGCTTTCTCCTTTTTCTTTCTCTTTTTCTTCTTCCTTTCTGTTTCGTTTCTTTGTTCTTTCTTTTTCTTTTATTTATTTTGTTGTATTCTTTAATATAATATAATATAATATAATATAATATAATATAATATAATATAATAAATATTTACTTAAATATTAAGTATACATATATTATTATATACATATGTATATTATTTGTACACATGTAATTACTATTACAATACACTTGTTAATTAAGGCTTAATTGCTTATTTAGTCCCTTTACTTTTTCTTTAGTCTACAATTTAACTTTCACCTTATATACAATTTAGTCCTCTTAACTAATTGCTCTTAATTTAAGCTAATTCACCTAACCAAAACCAAATTAACTACACAATTAATTTCGTAAATATTTTTAAATAAATATTTACGAATCCGTTTTACGAAAACAAAGACACTATCGGGTCGTTACAGCCTGGCCCATACGGTTTGGGCTTTTTGGGTCGTGTGGGCCATACTAGCGTGTGTCATGCTATGTGTTAGAACTTTTGGCTTGTATGGGTGACATTGACGTGTTGGCCTATTTTCTTGAAATTTCACCTAGGGTCGTATTTATTTGTGATGTGTATTTAGCCACTTTGTAAGGTCCATATTGTTTAAATAATACTTGAAAACATGATATCTGATTGTATGATACCGTATGTAATGTGGAGAATGTATGTAAAATATATGTGTAACACCCCTCACCCGTATCCAATGCCGGGACAAGGTTCGAGGCGTTACCAGACTTAAACATCCATAACATGCAAAATCGGGCCACAAATTTTTTTCTCCAAAATTGAAACATCTCAAACACATGCATATCGTCCTTTATACCAGCCTTCGAAGCCTATAACATACATTAGGGTGGTTCGGGACAAAACCGAGAACTTTGAAAATCTTTGGGCAAATTAACAAATTTTCTTGCTTTGGAGAGTCACACGCCCGTATGGGATGGGCCATATGGTCACACACGTCCGTGTGGCTTGGGACACGCTCGTGTAACTCTCTGTTTGTGACATCAGCAACCGTTTAAGGGCACATGACCAAGGCACACACCTGTGGCGAGAGGCCGTGTCCTCTACACGGATCAGACACACGGCTGTGTCTCTACCCGTGTGGTCAAAACTTAGGTTAATTTCCAATCCTTTTTGTCATTTTCACATGCACACACATACTTTTGACCTTGTTATCTTATTAATCACTTATACCATTATATTATGGTTATTAACTTATACATCAACATCCATGTTCAGGGTACTAATAACTTATTACCATATCACACAATCATTCCATGACCATGACCGCCTCGAACAGTCCTAAGGCATTCATCGTGTACATATGTGTAATACTGATAAACCGTAATTTATACATATTTTTACCTATGCTTGGCATATTTATGAATGATTTCTCCTTGGTTTTAGTGAATTCGATGCTCCTAATCCTTTAATTTTATGTTTTATACTCCAGAGAGCTTAGGATAGCAAAAAGAGCAAGAAATGGGCCAAAAACGGACAAATTGGGCCTAAATCAGTGTTTTACACGGCCTAGGCACTTCCACACGGGTGACCCATACGCCCCTGTGTTACACAAGGGTAGACCACACGCCCGTGTGTCATGGCCATGTCAACTAAAAACCAACTCAGTATTGCACACGACCTGAGCACTTTCACATGGGTATGGCACACGGTCGTGTCTCTATTGAGCCCAAGCCTAGTTCTATTCAGAAAAAAGGCACTATTAAGGGTTTTGAAGCACTCAAAAGCCTATATAAACACCCTAGAAGAGGATTAGAGGGACACAGAGAGTTGGAGGCAGAAAATACTCGCGAATAGCCATCGGAATCACCTCGGAGCCAGGATCTACGTCAAGACTGAAGATTTCCATCCAATTTCCTAGAAGTTCTTTGGGTTTCTTTATGTTTTGTTGTTTTCCAAACTTTGAGATTTTTTCTATTAATATTATGAACTAAAATCCTTAAATACCTAAGGGAGATGAACCCTATGACGAATCTTATTATGCTTTGATTTATATGATAAATACTCGTTCTTATTCTTAATTATGAGTTTTAATTCTTGTTTTAATATTTAAGGATATTAATCCAGGTTTTTGATATGCTTATTCAGTGGAGCAAAGTCCCTGTTTAAGAGTAGATCATTCATAATTAAGCGGAGTTGAATGCAATCCTAGAGATAAGACGACATAAATCTGCCGGATTAGAGTCAAATCTAATAAGGGAATCCATAGATCGAGTTAATGCGATAATAAGGGTTTTAATTAGAAAGAGATCTCAATTAATCAACCTAGAGTCAGTTGTTTATAGTCTCGAGAGAGATATTAACATAAATTAGGGATTTCTACGGAATAAGTCAAGTGAATAAATCGTCTAAGTCAAAGGTAATAAGTGAAATCTAGGTGGATTTTTTCTTGGGTATTGTCTTCTTAATTGGTTTTCCTAAAATATTTTCCAACTTTCGCCTCTGTCGTGATCTTGATAAATTAGAAATTAGTTTAGTTTAAAAACACCCTTAAATTCTTAGGCTAGATAATAAAAAGAGAGTAACTACTAGTACTTTTAGTCCTCGTGGATACGATATTCCGGTCTCACCATAACTATACTACTATTCGATAGGTGTGCTTGCCTTAGTCGAATTTATAGTTAGTTTCACAACCATAAAATACCCTCAAACCCGGCCAAGACGTTATGGCCGAATTTGACGGCATCACATGAGAGTACTTTCAAAAACCCTTTTTGGAAACCTTATCAAGTGAAAAGTCGTTCAGTTTATTATCTTTACTTAAGTCGGGAAATCTCTATTTCAATTATTACGTGAAAACATTTCATTATCGCGGAAGCTAAAACATCAGTTGGAAAAGCATTTATTGTGTCACCATTAATAAATAAATAAACTTAACAATTTAAAATCCCCAAAATAAACCCAAAAACAGTTTGAGTCTGAATATATGATCAACCCCAAAACAACTTTTAAAGTTAAACAGGTAAAATAAGTGTTACTCATAAGACCATTAAATGTCTACCAGTGGTCACAATTGAGCCCTCCGCCACTCCGATCTATCTACTGCTGAGGATTACCTGACAAATAAAATAAACAAAGGGGTGAGTTTTCGCAAACTAAATGTGTACATCCCCACAACAGCATACATACAAATAGATAGTAGAATACAGATGTTTCGGCCTTAGCCATACAGATGTCACATGCAACAGATCAGATATCAGAACACATGCCCACCAACCCTGCACACCATCTCCGTCCAACCTAACACACTATGTGGGGATAGAATCGACCTACCCAGCCCTACACACCAAGTATCGGGATTTAATCAACCCATCCAACCCTACACACCAACTAGTACTGTAAAATAGTACATAGCAGATATATATATACAGCATTGCTGCCAGATAACAGGCTAATCGCCTCTCAGACTTCCTTCTCTTCACAACAATCCCAACCCAATGCAATGCATCATAAATATCATGGCATGCTATTATGCACATAACAGATCATATCAACATCATGTTAGAGCAGATATATAGAGTCAGATAGATACACATGCTTATATTAACATACTTTTCAGTAACCAACCAGAGTATAGGGACTAAGTAACGCTTACCGCCCTTACAGTCAGGTCACAGTCGACTTAGGCGACCCGTGCAACCTTACGGAACATTTCAACAAAATTGAGCTCACACGCTTGTGTGCCTTGCCCATGTGGGTCACATAGCCCAAATTGGCTTTGCCCGTGTGGATCACACGGCTTGGCCTAGTTTCCCACACGCCTGTGTGGCCCAACGCCCGTGTAGCCCATACGGCCCATTTGCCTGAGCCCGTGCCTCACACACAGCCTACAAGCCACTACACGCCCGTGTCCGTCACGTCCGTATGGCGCACGTACGGCCTGGCTCGTCAGTGACACTCCCGTGTCTCGCGACGCAGGCTACCACACAGGCAGACCACACGACCGTATGGCGTCGACAGGCCATTTTTGGCTTTCGCCGAAACTTGTTTTCTGCGCAATTGGAGTACACACCTGATTTGTTTTCGCTGCTAATCCAACCACGAGCACTCTAAAGCCTAAAATCGACAATACCAAGCCCAATATCAATCACTTAAATCGACTTCCTTAAGAACTACCAAATCCTAAAAGAAAGATCTACTTACCTTCAATGAGTACGGTGATTCCTCGCTATTTAGAACCCCGATTAATGACCCACATAACCTTAAACATCCCCTATACAGCAAACAAAACCCTCTTAAACGATCTCCAAAGAAAATCATGCAACTTAAAAAAATGATACTTACCGAATCAAAAGAACCGCTAGCAATACGCCTTAGCTTATCGAAAAAGAAGAAAAACGAAGGAGAGGGAGGAAAAGAGAAGAGAATTTTAGGTAGCAAGGGGGATTTTGAGGAAAAAAAGAGAAGACAGCCTAGAAAAGCTCTTGTTAAAAGAAGGAAAATACCCTAATTTTCCCTAAACCCCCAACTCAGAATTCTGATGAAACCCAACTCTTAGCCACGACTTGCAGCAAAATAATTCCAAAGCCACTGCCAAGATTCGAACTCAGGACCTTGAGCAGCCTGACACTCCTCTTAACCATTAGACCAGCAGGCCCATTCTGTTAAGTTTTTACCAATAAATTCTTATAAGCCCATTAACCAAAAGCCAGGCTTTATTCAATAAAAACCAAAATTTAGCCCAAGTTAAAGCTTGAACTTGGGACCTCTCAAACACACCCCAAAGCACATAACCTCTTAACCATATACATTTACACCAAAAAGAATCAAAAGTAAAGTTTCGATATTTCCATGGTCAACAATCGCAAAAAATCAAAATTACCGAAATTTGGGGCATTACAATATGCCATATACTTCTCATACATAGTAAACTAGCACAATTACAAGACATTAACACATATCATGGATAAATAGGCTTACAAGCGAAAATCATTATAAGCTACATCTCTTGGCTATAAACAACAAATCAATATAAGCAAAAACATTTGTCTAATCACAACAATATTCATTATAGAAAAACTAAGTCCCTATATATGCCACTCACCTGAAAACATTTAACATACACATGTCAATACTCCAAGGGTAATTACTCCAAGGGTAATGGCTCGATAGTGTGATGCTGCCTTCGACTGTAACACCCCTAACCCGAATCTGTCACCGGATAGGGTTATGAGGCATTACCGAACTTATACATTAGCATTTGTACAAAACCGAGTCATAAATTTGTATTTCAAATCAAAACTTTTCAAATTTCATCAAAAAGTCCCTAATATGGGCCTACGAGACCCAATACATGCTTTAGAAGTGGTTCGAGACTAAACTGGCAACTTTAGAAATTTATCCTTGAAGATAGGGGCACACGCCCGTGTGGCTTGGGACATGGCCCTGTGGCTAGCCCTTGTGGAATTCTGACTTGCAATTTCTTAAGTATCAAAGGGGCACACGGCCTGGGCAAATGCCCATGTGGCTAGGCTGTGTGGTACATTGATTTTTCACCATTTTTAAGCCATTTTCACATAATTTTGACACACGAACATGCTTGAAACCCGTGTCCTTCACACGGCCGTGTCTTTTGCCCGTGTACTATCCTGACTTCATATTTAAGGATATAGGGGACACACAATCTTTTCACACGCCCGTAGGCTGTCCGTGTGTCACACACGGCCTAGACACACGCTCGTGTGTCTTACCCGTGTGGATGAAATAAGGCCAATTCCTAGCCCTATTTCTCACCCAAACTTAACCATTTTCCTGCATGAAAACCTACAAGTATATACCAACCAATTTAACCAATTTCCATCATTCAATCTAACATTTCCAACTTTTAAACATACCTTAAAGGTTACCTTTACATTAGTTTGTAAATCATGTTTTATGAAAGGTGATTTGTATCTTATAGAACATGAACATACCATATTACCTCAAAATACATATTACTAGCCATTCCAATGGCTAGGTTGTAAACAAACATATTACTACATCATTTGGCCTCAAAAGCTTATACATGCCATTATAACAAAATAGATTTATCATTTTACCAAAATGAAGGGATTGATAGTGTGATGATAGCTCTGACCCAATTCCAACTTTCACGAGCTTTGGGCACCATAAAACAGGAAAAATATAAACCTAGTAAGCATTAATGCTTAGTAAGTTCATACAACCAAACTACACTTATCATTCATATATAACAAGTAAATCACACATAAGGCAATTTATCCATCAATTTAGCAACTAGCAAATATGGCCTATACGCAATCATTCAACCAAATTAGTTAGTTCAAAAACATTATTTTGCATAGATGAGCTCATCATGTCATTTCTTCTTATTTCATTTATTAATACATTTTCGTTGAATCTTTGAATTTCTGATGGACCTTTCATTTTCTAATTGTACACCCGAGGTGCACATTCCCTTTTCAAGTGGTACACACGAAGTGTACATACCTTTTTCAATTTGTACACACAAAGTGCACATAACCATTTCAAATGTACACATATAGTGTACTTTTCCTTTTCACGTGGTATACACAAAGTGTACCTTTCCTTTTCATATGGTATACACAAAATATACCTAACCTTTTCAAATTGTACCATTTGGGTACACAAATCCTTTTCAAGTATTACCCTTTCGGGTTACATTCCTTTTCATAATGAGACCAAAAGATTATTCCTTTTGGAACAACCTTTACTGCAACATATGCAGAATCTCATCTGCACGGTAATCACCTGTCCAATCGGAAATCAATATTCAAATGGATTCATGCAATATTTCATCATTTACACCTCGCGAATCAAAGTTGATTTATTACATCTACATACCAATTTCAAATCATAATACACAATATTCAACAATCAATTCAATACATTTACATGCTTAATTTAGTTATACGAACTTACCTTGACAATCAATCGTATTTACTAGTTCGAGACTTTTTCTTTCCCTCGATCTTTTTCTTTGTTCGAAACTTTCGGATTTATATAAATAAATTTAATCATCAATTCTATGATTTTTACATTCAATCAAGCCCATTTCACATTTTAGGAAAAAGTACCATTTTGCCCCTAAACTTTTAATTAATTCTAATTTCGTCCCTAGGCTTGGAAATTGAAATTCATGCAATTTACTTATTATTCCAAGCTTATTCAAAATTTCAATATAATTTTTACAGCACATGTATTTCATAAATTTTATAATTTTTTCAAGAATTTCACTACTTTGCAATTTAGTCCCTACACATGCTTTCACTAAAAATCACCTTGTAAAAACGATTTCTCTATTAATAACCTTTCATTTCCTATCATAGACTTTCAATTTACAGCATATTCATCCATGGGTAATTTTCTAAACTTTTATTTTCTTTCAATTTAATCACCCAAATAAAGAAAGTAAGCTTTCCCGATCTAAAAAATATAAAAATCACTCAAAACGTGACATAGAACTTACCAAATCAAGCTTGAAAATTTTCTTTTCTCTCTCCTAAGGTTTCCATGTATTTTATAAAGAAGAAGATGATATAAAATGGGTTTAATTCTATTTAATCATTTATCATACTTTATTTAATTTAATTTCCAATTTGATCCTTAACCTTTTTCAATTTTTCCATGGATGACTCATAAAAATATCTACATATTTTTCATCAATGGTCTAATTGCTATATAAAGACTTCTCACTTTTAATTCTATAACTATTTAATTCTTATAACTTTTAGGATTCAACTTTGAAATTTTATTTAATTTAGTCCTTTTTGCAATTAGACACATAATTGATAAAATTTTCCGATAACAATTTTCATGCAATATTCCTATCATAATACCTATCATTTTATGAAATTTAGTCTCAAAACCACTATTCCGATTTCACTAAAATTGGGCTATTACAACTCTCCCCCCTTAAGGATTTTCGTCCTCGAAAATCTTACTAGTGAAGAGATTTGGGTACTGCCTTTTTATGATATCTTCAGGTTTCCAAGTAGCTTCTTCAATTTCATGTTTCTGCCAAAGAACCTTTACCAATGCTATCTTTTTATTTCTCAACTCTTTTGTTTCTCGGGCTAAGATCTTAATTGGTTCCTCACTATATGTCATATCGGGCTGAATTTCCACTTCTGTTGGAGAGATAACATGAGATGGATCTGATCGATATCGTCTTAACATTGACACATGAAAAACATTGTGAATTCTTTCAAGTTCTGGCGGTAAAGCTAACCGATAAGTTACCAATCCAATTCTTTCAATGACCTCATATGGTCCAATAAACCGAGGACTTAATTTTTCCTTATGGCTAAACCGGAGAACCTTCTTCCAAGGTGACATTTTCAAGAATACCTTATCACCAATCTCAAACTCAATTTCTTTTCTTTTAAGATCAACATAAGACTTTTGTCTGTCTAAAGCTACTTTCAAGCTGTCTTGTATCACCTTTACTTTTTCCTCAGTTTCTCGAATTAGATCAACCCTATGAATCTTCCTTTCACTGAGCTCTGTCCAGTACAATGGTGTTTTACATTTTTGACCATATAAAGCTTCATACGGTGCCATTTTAATACTGGATTGGTAGCTATTATTATAAGCAAATTCAATCAGAGGCAAGTGCCTTTCCCAGTTACCTTCAAATTCAAGCACACAACACCGTAACATGTCTTCTAAAATCTGGATCACTCGTTCTGATTGACATCAGTTTGAAGATGGAATGCAGTACTAAAATGCAACTGTGTCCACAGTGCTTCTTACAATTTATAACAAAATCGAGATGTAAATCGAGGATCTCTATCAGAAATAATAGAAACCAGTACACCATGCAATCTAATAATTTTAGAGACATACAATTCGGCTAATTTATCCAATGAAAAGTCCGTACGTACCGGTATGAAATGTGCTGACTTTGTTAACCGGTCAACAACTACCCAAATGGCATCTTTCTTTCTTGGTGACATAGGTAATCCCATTACAAAATCCATGGTAATCTTTTCCCATTTCCACTCTGGTATATCGATTGGCTGTAATAACCCTGAAGGCACCTGATGCTCAGCTTTCACTTGTTGACATATTAAACATTTGACTACGAATTCAGAAATATCTCTTTTCATTCCCGGCCACCAATACATCTTTTCAAAATCATTATACATTTTATTAACCAGGATGAACTGACATTGTACCATTATGAGCTTCATACAAAATCTTTTGTACCAATTCTGAATTCTTCGGTACACATATTCTGTTTTTAAACAACAAGCAATCATTAGACCCAATTTGAAACTCTGAATAAGAATTCTTTTGACATTGCTTCCGTTTAACTTGCAACTCGTTGTCACTCTTCTGTGCTTCATAGATTTGTTGTATAAATGTCCGTCTGAACAAGATAACCGGGTGTTCATTGCTCTTAAGACAAACAAAGATTTCCTGCTCAGTGCATCTACCACTACATTGGCTTTTTCCGGGTGATAGTCAATAATCAAATCATAATCATTTATTAACTCGAGCCACCTGCGTTGCCTCAAATTCAAGCCTTTTGTGTCATTAAATACTTCAGACTTTTATGGTCAGTGTAAATATGACACTTTTCACCATATAAATAATGTCGCCATATCTTCAATACAAACACTATGGCTACCAGTTCAAGATCATGTATCGGGTAATTTCATTCATGTGGTTTAAGTTGTCTTGAAGCATAGGCAACTACTTTATCTTCTTATATCAAAACACAACCTAAACCATTTAAAAATGCATCACTATAAATTACGAATTCCTTACTCGATTCAGGTTGTATGAATACAAGTGCTTCAATTAACAAAGTCTTCAATCTATCAAAACTCTGCTGACATTTATCATTCCACTGGAATTTTACATCTTTCTGCAAAAAAAGAGTTATCGGGGAAGCAATCATTGAAAATCCTTTAACAAACCTCCGATAATATCCGGCTAAGCCCAGAAAAATTCTGACCTCTGACACGTTCTTTGGTGGACTCCAATTAATAATTGCTGAAATTTTGCTCGGGTCAACCCTAATGCCTTCAGCAAATACGATGTGACTAAGAAAGCTGACTTCTCGTAGCCAAAATTCACATTTACTAAACTTGGCATACAATTGTTTTTCCCGTAAAGTTTTCAACACAATCCTCAAATGTTCAGCATGTTCATCTTCACTTCGAGAATGAACTAAAATATCATCTATGAATACCACAACAAACCTGTCTAGGTACGGTCTGAAAATCCTGTTCATTAAATCCATAAACACTGCTGGTGCATTTGTTAATCCAAATGGCATCAGTAAGAATTTGTAATGACCATATCTATTTCTGAAAGCTATCGTTTGGACATCTGAATCCTTCACTTGGAGCTGGTAATAACCCGAAAGAAGATCAATCTTTGAAAATACAGTAGCTCCCTTCAACTGATCAAATAATTCATCAATTCAAGGCAGTGGATATTTATTCTTTATAATGACTTTGTTAAGTTTCCGGTAATCAATACACAGCCTCAAAGATTTGTCTTTCTTCTTTACAATTAACACCGGAGCACCCCATGGTGAGAAACTAGGTCGAGCAAAACCCCTGTCAATTAATTCTTATAACTGCGCCTTTAACTCTTTTAACTCGACATGAGCCATCCGATAAGGTGCTATTGATATTGGTGTTGTTCCCGGAATTAGATCTATAGAGAATTCCACTTCTCTAACAAGTGGTAAGCCAGGCAATTCTTCCGGAAACACGTTTGGAAACTCACATACAACTGGCACGGATTGAATCTTTGACTCGATTACCTTAGTATCCAAAACATATTTAAGATAAGCATCATATCCCTTCCTCATACATTTCTGTGTTGCTATTGCTAAAATCATATTAAATAATCCATCTAGCTTGTCAGATTCAACATGAAGTAACTCACTGTCTTGACATTTCAACACAATATACTTTTGCTTACAATTAACCACTGTATCATGTTGGGTTAACCAATCCATTCCCAATATCACATCGAATTCATCAAAAGGCAGTAGCATTAAATCAGCCAAAAAACATTTACCCTTTACCATAAGTGGACAGCTTTTACAAACTTTATCCACCTTTACATATTGACCCAAAGGATTTGAAACTTCCACTACAAATTCAGTGAATTCAGTAAGTAAATTTTTAACATTTATTAAATTTGTGCATATATACGAATGTGTGGAACCAGGATCAATTAATGTAGTAATATCAGTCCTCAAAAGGTGATAAAAAGGCACGGGCAAAAGGAGATTTCATTATAATAATTGAGAGTATAAGATATGAAGAGAATTAAAGGAAAACCCAAAGCCCCACAAGAAAAACCTTTCAAAACAAAGAACAAAATTTTCTCAATCTAAATATTTCTGTTGTGTATAACCTAGGATAACTAAGACCTATTTATAGGCTGAAATCCGTAGTGTATTTGACTAGAATAACTCTAGGTTAATCAGAGTTTAAGTGAGAATTTAAAATAGAGTTTAAACGGGAGAAAAAAAGTCTAAAAACTTGGACTGCTTGTTGTCACGTTGTGGCGTGACTTAATATGTCGTCGAGACATGAGAAACCGTTGAGTTGTTGGGACGAAACCTTGTTGCTCGTCAGGACAAAATGACCATCACGTCGTCGAAACGAATATGTACTTGATCAAACTAAGAGGCATTCTCCCACACATTTTAATCATAACATCCTACAAAGAGCCACTCAAACCTTAAAATGCTTTGGGCTGGGCATTGGTGGCTATGAATGTAAAAGAAAAGATTTCATTTATAATATTTTAACTTTTGATGTTGCATATAATTTAAAATTTTAAAATTTTTTACTAGAAATTATGTGCCACGTCACCACCAAGGTGTAATTAAATTTAACGGACTTGATGGAAAGTGTTGGGCCAAAAACTAAAATGGTGAAAATGAAAAGTAAAAGCATTAATTGAGCAATAAAAATAAAGGGATTAATTCTGCACAAACTGAACAGTACAGGGACTATTCTCAAAATTATACCTATAAATAAACCCTCAATTGGCGGGGCTAAAATTCCAGGTCTGCTTTTATCTCTTTCGGATCTGGAGTCGATGCTCTGAAGACCAAGAAAAAAAAAACCCTCTCTTTCCGAACATAAACTTCTAAAACGACTCCATATAAAGAAAAAAAAAAAAACTTCTTGACAACTTCTTGTTTCTTGCAAAACTTTTGATTTTGCCTTTTAGATTTTTTAATACTGTTTAGATAGAAAAATTGGGTATATGTAATATTGGTGGATTTAATTGATTTTCATAATCAATTTTCATTTATTTGAAACAAATGTTTGAAAGCAATAATTTCAGCGTTCAAAGCAATGGAAGAGTCTGATTTTTTTCAGGATGAGCCGGTTGTAACCCAAGGTTAGAAAAAAAAGCCTTCAATTCTTTGTCGTTCTTCTGTTTCTTTCTTTTGGTTGTTTCAATTAGATTGTGAATCGGTTTGTAGCTCGGGCCGGTGCCAAGTTTCAACCCAAGTTTAAATGTAAAGCTAAAGATGGAACCTCTGGCTCAATCCCTTCAAAACCCCCTGTAATCTTGAAGGATGAGGCCACGACGGTAGCATCCACAGCCATTAATGCAGTTCAAGTTGTGGAGCCCGATAACGTTGTATATGACAGTAAGGGCTCCCAACTAATAAACCCATCCCAAGTAACCGTCACAGATTCTCTGCTTGCCGAGGCTGCCGTTCCGAATTGTTGCAATGATACGAATTCGAGCTTTGAAAGAACAGTTGGGGAGGTAAAAGAAAAACTATAGTTTGTATCTCATTAGTAATTATATTATATGACCCTCCATGGATCCTCATATATATATATATTAACATTAAATTGTGAGGCAATATCTATATTCACACTCAAGTCCAAGTTCAAGTAACATAGAATAGTACTATTGGCGAATTTGTGTGTTTTTTTTTTTTAGAGGTTGTGTAAATTATTTGGTAGATTTTGGCACATAGATTTCATCTGAAGGGAAAAGGAAAAATATTTAACATATTGGCATTATTTTCAGAATACAGACTTATATTTTGGCTTGGAATGTCTTGATCCATTACTTACTCAGTCTTCGACTAATGATGGAGATAATCGGAATGATCATGAAAGAACTCGGACAGAGGTGAAGATCAGTACTTCCATAGAAGTTTTAGGATTTCTTGTTTGTATTTACTACCTTGGATTAATTTAGTTCGACTATTTATTTAGTTTCAGGAAGCAGGAGTCTTTCCTGATGTTGATACTCAAGATATTATGTTTGGTATGACAACTGCCTCTGGTATGTGATAGATAGGTTACTATGTTATTCGCGACTTCTCTGCAGGACTTTTTTGTGCCTTTCTGATATCTTTGTTGATGTTCAGGAAGGCGTACTGGAAAATTCAAACCCAAGCCTAGGCTACAAACTAGTGTACCTGCCTCACCACCTACTGTGGTTGAGTGGGTTATGCATCCTGCAACTGCTCAGTTTGTTCCTTCTGAAACAGCATTTGAAGAGGGCTCAATTCCTGACTTTCCATCCGATCATGTTCCCAATTGCGCTCCTGTGGATTTAGGTTCTTTTATTCCTCCAGATCCTTCTACCTCTGAATGTCCGGTGAATGAGGAACTGGCAAACCTTGCAGTAGCTTCTAATGCAGGTGTTGATCTTTCTGGAGATGTTCCTGACATGCCTACAGAAGTGGTATTCTTTTTTCTCCCACAACTCTTCCTGTATCTAATTTGGACATGGATAAAACTCGTTTTAAAGTTTCATTATCTGATGCTATGCTTATGTTCCTCTGTTGGTTTTTAGAGTTCTCTAGTATCAAATCCTTCTCGAGAGTCCAAACAGTCTTCCACTGGTGGTGAGGTGAATGGAAAGGGCGAAGCAAGAAAGCAGTTGAGAGAGCAGGTGACTACTCCACATATTGTTGATGATCTTGAGGATGGGACTTGTAATGACGATGGCCTAGCTGCTGAACTCCCCAGTTGTTATGCTATCGATGAGGATAAAGACGACAATGATGATGATGAATTTAATGTGGAGCATGCATCTCCAAAGAGGAGAACTTCTAAGAGGTCAAAGAAACCTGTGAAGGAAAGTGAAAAACCTCCTCGAAAACGTAAGAAAGCTAATGAAGCTCAAAAGCATAAGAAAGCCAATGAAGCATCAGATAATCCAGAAAAAGAACAGCGGAAGAAATTTTCTCATTCAACTCGTAGAAAGAGGAGATTTGGTTGTTACAACATCTAGACATTAAAGTTGTGAGGCATTGTTTGTTATATATTTTCCACTCTAATGTCCGTTTTATTTTCCAGTGGATGAGTCTTTACTAACCACGCCAGAGGACGAAATTGACTTTGCAAAGGTGGCCTTGAAGGATCTCATTCTATTAGCAGATTATAAGGAGCGGATAGCGGTACATATTCTGTCTTTGTATAAAAGATACCATACTTCCCCCAACCCTGCAAAGACTTTTAGCATTAGAATATTAGTGTTTTATCTTTTCTGATGCATTGCTATTGTTCTATTCATGACCTATATCTGTCATGTTATACAGAAGAAAGAGGCGAAAGCATTAAAAGAACCTTTGACCGATCAAAGGTACATGAATTTTTCATTTTCGTAATCATTTCCAACATTGTCTGCAGTCCATTGATTTATGGTTTTGGTTATATTATTTTTGTGCAGTACTCAAAAGAGATTGAATGAAGAAAATGCTCATGATGAAGAAAGCTCTATTGCTTCAGAACAAGACCAAGGTATTATGGATGATCAAGTCAATGGTAGCGCCCAATCAGACAGCTACTTTAATTACCAGACTCTCATGACAAAAGAACCCAGAGCAAGATGGTCAAAACAAGACACAGAGTTGTTTTATGGGGTATGTGCTTGAAGAATTTTTCATCTTTGTTGCTTCCAATAGAAACTGACTAAACTTTATATCAATGAAGTAAAAAAAAAAAATTAGAAAAGGAAAATGTTTTTCCTTTTTTATGCGTGTGTCTGTGTTGCTACGAATTTGTTTCGGTTTAGCAATGGAAAAGTTGTATTTGGACCATTGTTGGCATATTGGTCGAGAGGACTTGTCTCTGGATCAGTGTGGTAAAGTTATTTTGAATCCTGTTTTTAAGGTTTTATGAAGAGACATAGGTTTGCAGGATACTTTTGACGACTATTAAGAATGAGCTTATAATCTGATTTTTTACATGATATTTGGTGTAACGCGTTTTAGGCTATTCGGCAATTTGGACCTGATTTTTCATTGATACAACAACTTTTTCCTGGAAGAAGTCGTCATCAGATCAAGCTAAAATTTAAGAATGAAGACTGATTAATGAGCCAGCGGTGAAGTTCCCTTTTTGTTGTCCTTGCATCAATTCTTCATCAATCTTATTATTGTCAGCTCTGCATGCTTACAAAATAGTGTGTAGTAATATTATAAAATATTTTGCAGATCATTCCTATTTTGCAAAGGTGATCAAGCAGTTGCAACAAGTTTCTGGTGCAGATCCGGAGGCTCATGGAGATGTTTCCAATGATTTAACACGTGAAGAGGAAGAGGTCACTCCCGAAAATAATGTAAGCTTACTTTTCTTTGACTATCATTATTTTTTTCATAGGATAATAATCTACAGTGATGCTATGATGATGTGGAGACAGTGTGTGCTGAACATGTTGAGGAGTTCATATGTCCCACCTGAGGAATATGAATCGATTGGAATGGGTAATACGTGTTTACAAGGATTTGACATTGCAAAATTGTTGAGAACATAGAAAGTGATAAGGACCTATGTTACTCGGGTACTCTAGTATGTTTTGATAATGTATTTTGAGGGTTGTAGGAAGATCGTAGTACTAATGCATGTGTCGGATAGTGTTGGTACAGAATGGTTGTATGCATTTGCAAGGGTTTAGTATTGTGAAGTTGTAATGAACTTAGGTAGCGATGAACACCTTATTACCCAGACTCGGGTATGTTTACTTTTCTTAGCGATGAACACCTTATTACCCAGACTCGGGTATGTTTACTTTTCTTTTCCAAGATTACCATGTATTTTGAGGATTCTTGGAAGATCGTACCTTCATACTCATGTCCAGATATGTGTTGGACACAAATGAAGAGTTCGGAGCAATATAGATAAATCGAAAACTATTCAATCCCATAGATGAGCATAAACATTCGATCTAGATAGTGTCTAATCTCTCCATGTATTTCACATTATGGCTCAGTTACTCCCTTCTTGCTAATCACAACCATGCTCCATTTATGTTCCTTTTCTTTGATTGGGGTTGAAATAATCTCACAGTTATTATATGATTATTTGATAAGGGAACTTAGATGGACCGCTTATTCGTTGATTAAATTCTGCATCATCTTCATGTACTTGCAGGAGGAAGCAGCGAAATCCAAGCAGGATGAGGATGTAGCAGTTGGAGATCAAGAAGCTGATATTACCCAAGACCATAGTAGTTTGAAGTCCAATGAAATGGATGATGAGGATGAGGATGATGATGATGAAATACTAAATTCATATCAAAGTGCATTTTAGGAATCCAAACCCCGAAAGGTAGTGTAGATTTTCTTAAAATTTTAGAAGAAATCACAGAAGTGAACATATTGATTTTTTCTTAAAACTATGTTTAGTTTTAATGGTATATTTAAGCTTTTAAAATTTAGATCCAGCTTATATGTTATAAAAGAAACTTAAAAATATATATTTAACAAATCTCATAAAAGTATGAAAATAATGAAATAAATTAAAATTTTGGATTTGGTCAATTTCTTTTTTTCCTTTCAATTTTCACTAAAGAAAAATAATAATAATAAAAAGGGAAGTATGAAATATCAAACAAGTTTTGTAGTTAAATGGTGATATGTGTTACTATGTAATGAAAAATTAGCGAAATGATCCACGGAAGGAATTTGTTGGAATAACATGAACAATTTGAGGATTGAATTATAATGTTTTAAAATTTGAGGAATATTTAGTGGAATTAATCTTTCAATTTCATATGCTTTAATTTTAAAATTTTAGAATAGGTTAAATTCAAGAATAAAATTTGTAGCCAAAGACACTTTGGCAGATGTGGTTAAATGGTTTTTGCACAAATTATATATAGGGTTAATTTTGTTTGTGGTAATTTGGATGAAATATATTTATTATTATTGTACTTGTATTTTCCTAAAAAAGTTTGCTTAAAAAGATATAATTTAAAGGGTAAACTACAAAATAGTCATTTTATTTGCCTCAGGTTACATTTTAGTCACTTATGTTATTATTTTGTTACGAAGTGGTCACTCTTCCGTTAAGTTTCGTTATCTTTCTAACGGTAATCCTACGTGGCAGTCCAACTAGATTTTAAGTTCATCCGGCTAATACATACATCATTCGGCTAAATTATGCATTTGATTTACAATTATAATTACGTTCTTCAATCGGGAGAAGGATGACTATTATTTGTAATATACATCAATGAAACTTTTTTACTATCGTAGAGTTGTTATTAATACTCGGATTTATAACAAGTCATATGGAATGTTCAGTTCTATTTTATTTTAATAACATATGAATGATATCGACATTAATATTTAAGGCAAACTCGTGGATTATATAGTCAATGAAAGTTGGTAATATCGTAAAGTTGTTTTTAATACTCGGTTTTATAACAAGCAAACACCTAGAACAAGAAAGTCCAAAATTCGCCTTCAACATTTACACAGTTTTGCATTTAAGTCCTTATACAATTTACATTTGTAACCCGGAGGACGTATGAGTATATCTGTTAATACATACTTCACCCGGCTAAATTATGTATTTGATTTACTATTATAATTACGTTCTTCAACCGGAAGAACGATGACTATCCTTTGTAATATACGTCAACGAAACTATTTAATATCTTACAGTTGTTATTAATACTCGGATTTATAACAAGCCATATGGAATGTTCAGTTCTGTTTTATTTTAATAACACATAAACGATGTCGACATTAATATTTAAGGCAAACTCGTGGGTTATATAGTCAATGAAAGTTGGTAATATTGTAAAGTTATTTTTAATACTCGATTTTATAACAAGCAAACACCCGGAACAAGAAAGTCCAAAATTCGCCTTCAACTTTTGCACATTTTTTCATGTAATTCCTTATACAACTTACATTCATAACCCGGAGGATGTATGAATATATTTGTTAATACATACTTCATCCGGCTAAATTATGCATTTGATTTACTATTATAATTACATTCTTCAACTAGGGGAAGGATGACTATCCTTTGTAATATATGTCAATGAACTTTTTAATATCTTACAGTTGTTATTAATACTCGGATTTATAACAAGCCATATGGAATGTTCATCCTCACACTAATATATATAGATAAACTAAAATATATATCTTGTGGAGCAAACTTATAGAGTAAAATTTTCATAAATTATGTGTAAGGTATTCATGGTAAAGACAACCACATGTGAAATTAAAATTGATTACTTTCATTTTGCAGACCAAATCATCAACCAATTGAAGTAAAAAAAAATGTATAAATACAGGATCAAAGTAATGTAGTGCCTGTTTATTTCTTTCTCTCCTTTTTACAATGCCAATTGAGTGAAAATAATTGTTAACTACGAGACAAAAGATTCTAATTTTTATAGTATGAAATTGTTCATATTATTTGGTAATTAATTTCAAATTTACATGTCTGGTTCATATTTTATTTACACCCATGATTTCTTCCTCGTCCTTTTCGACCCTGTTAGATTCTTCTAACCAGCTCTTAGTAGGAGTGGATCCACAATGCATAAGCAAAAAAGCATTTGTAGGTGGGACTGCAGCAGCTTGATCATCAACATGACAAGGGAGCGTTTATAAGCAACCACAGTTCTTAATATCAATCTGCAAGCTTGTGAAGATTGCAGATTTCAAAAACTTAATATCAATCAATATGATTTTGTTGCATGTCTAAAAGATCATTGAAATAAATAACTTAGGGAATAGTGGTAAATTTGAGTAGAATATGACCAATTCTCAAAGAAAATTAATGTGCACATAGCATAAAAAGGGAGACGCGGGAATCATAATATAGCTAATAAGGGCGAATCAGACTAAAGCATTAAAATGATTTGTGGAACAAATTAGACACAAGGGATGTACAGTTCAAATATAAAACTTAACTAAATCTATAGCACAAATCTCATGTCTCAGCGGAAGCAGTGAAACTGAGCGAAGACACCACTAAAACAATCGAGTTTTGACGCCCTTTAGACCATTTCATGCAGGAAAGAAATGCCTCACTGTAATTACTTGCTTATTTGGACATTCTTTGTGCATCCTTCTCCAAACAAGACTCCTAACATTTGCAAGCATGTTTACCCTCTAGTTTGATGCACAAACAGTAACAAGCCGATTTCAAAGACTGCAATCTACTAACCATATATTTCATGTTGAGCTTCATGTTGGGAATATCTTGAAAGTTAGATTATTAGGAAGAACAAAGATACAAATGTTGGACAAAGGAATTGAGTGGAACCAACCTAACATAATCAAACAAACTGCTAGAAATTTCAGACTATTCTAAATAACACAATATCAAAAAGCAACAAAGAAATAAGGCAAAGAGCAACAGTATGTAACTGTAAAAATTCAAAAACATACTTGATGATGTCTTTGAAACAACTCTGTGATTGATACAATTGAAGCAAGGAATTTGATTTTGACCTGATGCTTGAAGTGTCTGCTGCATATTTTGTTGTACTTGATTGGGCTGCTTTTGTAAACCCAGCTGTTGCTTCAACTGAGTAGGCTGTGATTGCATCTGAGACATCAGTTGCTGATGCTATTGTGGCTGCTGGGATGTCTGTCCTTGTATTCATTAATAAGAAAGATTTTTATTTTCTCAATAAAGTATACAACTTGAATCCATTCTATATTAACAACAACGATAGTACAAAAGATAGAGTGATAGATTACGAGTTTCCATACAAGATTTCGCACATTCAAGAAAAGCAAAATAAGTGAAATAATTCCATCTAAAATGAAATTAATCAAAAAAAGCCAAAACAGATGCAGAACAGATGATTGAGAATGTAACTTTTTTTTATATTAGTTCCATATCACCACAAAATCAACAATAAGAAAGAAAAATAAGGAATACTCACAAAGGATTGTGAACAAACGAGCCGGTTCAGATCAGAAAAAATCAGATTGAGAAACCAATTATTCAAGAACGTGAAGAAGACATACATTTGTCTTAGAACAAACTAATAAACAAACAAAAATTGGATTGAACAAACAAACCACTTGATTTTAAGTCTTAGAACATAAATTTGTCGATAAAGAAGACATACTTGGACCCTCCATTGAATCCTCTTTTGTTTTTGGAGGTGAATAAAAAATTCTGATGATAATAGCTTTTTTTAGTCAAACGAAAAAGAAAGCTAAAAAAAAATAGAGGAGATGAAGGTTTTTTCAACTAATATTTTAAGGTTTAAAATTTTTAATTAATTAAATTTATTTAATTAAAAATCTATTCTCATCCCATTTGGAAATCCAAGGTGGCACTTAAAATCTAGTTGGAATGTCACATAGGCACTTAAAATCTAGTTGGATTGCCACGTAAGATTACCGTCAGGGAGATAACGGAACTTAACGGAAGAGTTATTACTTCGTAACAAAATAATAACATAAATGACTAAAACGTAACATTTCAAACATAAGTTACTAAAGTGTAACCTGAGGCAAACAAAAGTGACTATTTTTGTAGTTTACCCTAATTTAAAAAAAATGATAATTCTTTTGTTGAACAAATATCTCACAAGTCAGATTTAACTTATTATTTTTAACTAATACTGAAAATTTTCGAAGGTAAACTTAAATTCAAATATAAATAATTAAGTTTAAAATTGAAGATGAGAATCGAATTTATTTTTATCAAATAATTAAGCAAATAAAATTAAAGGAGCTTCAAATTTATAATTCAATCGAGCCAAAATAAATTTGAGTTAAATTATTTGATGAATAGTGTCGCTCGGCGGATGAAAAAAGTAAAATAAAAGTAAGGCCAATTGCCCAATTGACGGTAGGCAGATAGATTATTAAGTTGTATTTTTGTTCGTCCTTGTCGAGCGACGAAGCTTCGCTTGTATTGCTTATGATGCGTCGCTCTGCATCTAAGAAAGCCGGTCAGCCCAATTCAACCAATTCCATTAACTTTTCTCCCTCCGATCTCTTTCGCACCGGTAATTCTCTCTCTCTCTCTCTCTCTCTCTCTCTCTCTCTTAATTTTATGGTTGATTTTGGAAATGATTTAATTAAAAACGAAAGCCCGGTAAAGGAATTATGTAATTTTGGTGGATTTGATTGATACGATGAGCTATCATGAAATTTAGTTTAGTAAGTAGAAAGATTGGGGGTGCAGGTGTGAAATTAATTATCGGGAAAATGATTGAACGGAATTGAAAATCAACGAGAGAAATCCTTAGATTACTGGATTGGAAGGTGAAATCTCGTGTTTAATCTTCGAACACAACACTCCTGTTAATTTTAAGGATAGAAAATAGCTTCATTCTTAGGGTAGTTAACTCTGAAATTGGTGTTGACATGGCTTAGTTAGAGAAGTTGAAGCAACTGAAGGAAATCGTTGAGCCTAACTGATAAAAATTATGTCTTGATATCAATATATATTACATCTATAATCTACTTGTTGGCAAGATGGGGCTTCTCGGCTTGGGTTAAACATAGTGGAAAATCTTCCTTTCTTCGGCTCTGTCTGTTTGTTTTGTCTGACGACAAAAGGACAGGTTTGATTTCAGCTTTAGATTCTATCAAACTTCAAATTATGGCTAGCAGATATTCTAATTAAGAGCAGGAGAAAATAATTAGCAGTTCCTCATAGGAGTAGAAGTCAACTAGTTATCAATTCTCTTTAATTGAAATGAGAAATAGCGGCAGATTATATGCAATCTGAACTGGTTCTGAAGCACATGTGGAGGTCTTACATCAAACAGGGTCGCAAGTTGCAACAAAAAGCTTACTAATTTGGCTTGAAGCTCCAGCGGATTTTCAGAAAAAAATATGCATTTAGAAATTTCAAAGAGCAAGAACAGGTACAGAACTTAGCGATAGGGGTTCACATGAGAACTATACAGTGTTTTTGAGTTCCAAAAACTAATTTGTTAAACCAAGCATACACTCTAATCTAGGAGACCAATCAATCATAGCAAGCTTAATAGTTGGTTCTTAAATACTTCATTGACATGTAATTTACCTGAGCCTACCTTGAAAGATGACATAAAGCTCTTAATCCTTGCATGAGACTTGAGACCTCATTGTAGATGATGTAGCTAGAATGCTTTTAACATTTATTTATTGCTCAAGTTTATTATCTAAGTTGTTGTAAGGCTATGTGGTAAATGAATTGACACTGTTCTGTATTTCTCAGCTTCAAGTAGGGCATCTTCAAAAGAGATGGAACGGATTGACAACCTGTTTCATTCTTATGCCAATAGGTCTCTCGGTATGATTGAGTAAGTACTTAGTAGCACATGTTCAATTTGTGATATTGGTCTTACCTTGTAATTTTGGAGAGATTTCTTTGGTATCTTCTGGATTTTGATAATTACTAATATATTAGATTACCATATTCTAGATAGTTTTGCATGTTGAAAATTTGTAAACATCTGTCAATATCATTGAAGTTAGGTCCTAAATAGTGATTAAACTATATGAATTTTTCTCACTTGTCATTCATATAGGTTTTACTATTTTAAGGATCTCATTGCTAGCCCCACGTTGAGTTTGTAGGCTTTTGCAAGTACATTTCTATCTGAATAAATAGTTGCAAAAGCAAGGAAGAACATTTATCTCACTTGCAACAAGTTTTGGAGGTGCTGAAAAAGAGGAGCTTTTTATGAAATTGAAGAAGTGCACTTTCTTGTGTGAAGAAGTGTTTTTGGGGTTTTATCAGATGATAAATTGCTCCAAAATCTAAGAATTCAAGCTAACTGTTTTTTATGCACTAGCTTCCATGTAGCTTGGACTCTGTAGTGAGTGCTACATGTAGATGTGTTTACAACAAGGATATAGTTATCTTTTCTTAGTTTTTTCTTGGAAGTTTAGTACTCCATAGGTATGCCAATTAGGTATGGTTCTTTGGGAAATTGAAGAGTTAGAACAACTTATAAAGTTATAATAGAAGTGCCCAAATAATAATGGAATAAGTTTAGGCAGTCATGTACAAATAATATCGGTAACTTTATTCTAGAAATTCTTAATACTATCAAAAGACTCCTGTGTAAAGCTAAAATGCTGATGTTGAAAAATGAATTATGTCTTTTATATATGATCTTTAAAGTGATGGATATTAAAAATTGATGTTATCATTATAGAAATCATTGTACACTTGACTATTTTTGAAATGCATTGTAATGTTATGATACATTATTTGAACAGCCCAGAAGGGATTGAAACTTTATGTTCTGATATGGAAGTTGATCACACAGATGTTAGGATCTTGATGCTTGCTTGGTAAGTTTCGGATAGATTCATCTGATGATCCATTTGTAACTTCTAGTTTAAGCTTTTGTGTTAAATGCTACATTTTCATGGCAGGAAAATGAAAGCAGAAAAACAAGGATACTTCACCTTGGTAAGAATTTTTGTTTTACCATCTTCATTTGCTTTTATTTCAAAAGGCAAGTTTAATCTATTATATTTTCATTGAATAAGATTACTATTAGGTTGATTGTCCTTTGTTAATTGTCATACCTTGTGAGTCCAAAAACCCATTGCTTGACTCTTAAAGGATTCATATCAATGATTGTCCCAATTCGTATAAATAATTTGAAGAGCTTCTTCATGAGTAAAAATTGAAGCATGATTCATATCAATGGCTGTCCTAACTTTGCTTTTATGGACAACTTTACTTGATAGATTTTGTCTTCAAGATTATCAACGCCTTCAACCAGTACAGGATAGTAAATTTTCTAAACTGTTCCACCTTCTTTTTCTTCAACTTGATTAACTAGCTCCCTTACCTTTCTCCCTTAGTGTTTTGACTATGAATCCTTGACTTCTTCCTACACCATCCTTAATTGAAACTCCCCCTTCAATGGCAACAACACAACATAAACTTAATAATAATAAAAATCATCAAAGTTTAAAGTTAAGGTTCATGAAAAGAAGGTAAAATGCAACGGTTCAAGCTAGACTTCTTCCCCTTCTAGTTGACTGAATATGGTTGATTTCTCTCAATTTTTCTCTCCTCCCTTTCGATAGCAAAAGGTTAAAATAGTTTTCTCACTCAAATAAGAATGGAAATCTAAGGATTTAACCAATTGAAGGTCACAATTTAAGCCTCTCTCTTTTTACCTTCTAGTTTAGCTGATTCTTTTGTAAAGCTTTCTCTCTAATTTTTCTTTGTTCTTCTCACACCTCTTTTTCTTTCTTTTCTCCTATTGTCTAGAATAATCTCACACTTCCTTACCCCCTACAACAGTCGGCTGCCCCATGAACAATGTGGGGAATGTTGTCATCTCCTTAAGACGACACTTAGCCCTTTAACTTTCATGGTTTAACAGCCTTTTGACTCCTAGCTTTCATATATATGTTTTACCTTAATAAATTAACTATTATTAGCTTAAATATTACCCCCAACCGATTAACTTAGTTGTTTAAATCTTGAGTTGATTTGATTAGTATCTAATCTTTATGATTTAATCATTATATCTATGAGTTGTGAAAATGTCTAGTTTCTCCACAAAAAACGCATTTTGTAGACTGAAGTTTCTTCTTCTTAATGCAGTTATGATTCCTCAGAGTATCTTAATAACATGGATATATGTTGGCTGATGCATTCTGTTTGGCGCAATTAATATACTTGTCCCTTAAATTCCAAGCTCTCTATGAGTATATATTTGTATTTGTGTGTTTTTATATGGTTTTAGTTAAATTATATGTTCAAAAATGGATTAGAATCTTACCTTTATAGGAGGAATGGCGAAGAGGAATGAAAGCGCTGAGAGCTGACACTGTAAGTAAATTAAGGAAGGCCCTGCCAGAGCTAGAGAAAGAGGTAGAAAATTCTAAACAACTTGATATCTGAAAGCATGCATGATATTCAATAGGCTTGTTTCACATGAACTATAATTGAGGGGTATGCTATGAAAGTGCTGATGCTCTGTCTCATATTAAATAGGTCAAGAGACCATCAAAATTTGAGGATTTCTATTCCTATTCATTCTGCTATTGCCTGACAGGTATTATGATAATATTATGATACCTAGTGTGGATGCTTAAATACATTTTTTCCTGATAGCACTCCTCCTGACTTCCTCAAATTTACTGCTGCAGAGGAGAAACAAAAGAGTATAGATATAGAGAGTATATGTCAATTGCTGGATCTTGTTTTAGGATCCCATTTCCGAGCGCAAGTTGACTATTTTATTGAGTATTTGAAGGTGGGTTGCTACTATTGTTAAATGCAACCTTGGAAGTTGTAGCTGTTTATGCTTCACATTCTTGATTTCTGGGATGTTACTGTTTATATGTGCTCAATCTCATCTGTTATTGTGGGGGAGTGAGTTCATTTCAGTTTTAGCTGCTAGGATTTTGGAATCTATTTTGTTAAATGATTCTGTGCAGTCTATATTCATATGGATCTCATTGTTATGCTGATGAGCTCATCAAAATTTCTTGTGGAAAATAGGGTTATTGTTTTAACTTAATATTTAATCTTTGAGCTTTAAGTGGTTGCTGAAATGGTCATTGAATCTGACAACTTGATATGCTAGATTATGGAAACAATTTGCCCATTTCTAATGTGGTGCTATGTTTTACCCATCCAGATTAGAGGAAGAGAAAGTATCCTCTTAACTATGCTTGTGTTGTTAATGCAGATTCAGAGTGATTATAAGGTCATAAACATGGATCAATGGATGGGTTTTTTTCGGTTCTGCAATGAGGTACCTCAAAGTTTATCTTTGTCATGGAATTTTCTATTGTGTTACCCACGTGTAGATGTTCCCTTATTTAAAAAAGAAAATATTGGGAAAGTGAATAGTTCTGTGCATTTCTTAAGATATGCTCACACAGACATCACTTCGTGAAAGAAAAAAAATCTGGAGTGACTGAATTTTACCAATATCTTTCAAATGGAATACTTTTTAGTTAAGGATTATTGGGAATGTGATGCCATATTCAGTACATTCAAAAATGAAGACATTAACGGCAATTTGGTAGTATGCAGTAGAAGTTCCATGGCATATTCGTAGACTAAGAAAAGAGAGGAGACTGAAGGGGTGCCCTCTCTTTCTGCAGATTTTGGGTTATAATTGATTCCCTGCTCATGAGAGCTCTTTTCTCTGAGTACTTTTTCTTTTTCATTGATAGATTTCTTTATATTTTGTGCTGGATGAGATTTCTAAACCGCTTGGTATACTTTTTCTTTAGTGGTTAAAATTTCCAGTTCTTGCAACTACACTTTCTCTGGCATAAAAAATTGAACAATACAAATAGTAGGAACTGGTTAATAATTGAGGAAGTGCTCACCTTATTTCCTTTTTGGATGTTTTTAACAGATAAGTTTCCCGGACTTCAGTAATTATAATCCGGACCTTGCTTGGCCATTGATCCTGGATAATTTCGTAGAGTGGATGCAGTCGAAGCAGACCTGAAATTATTTGGTTTGGTCAACTTCTCAGCTGTAACCTCCATCTATCTATCTAAAGGCTGGTGCTTTATAGTTTAAACTCCCCCTTTTCTTTGCTCCCTTTTTCTAGAGCCTTATGTAGTTTTCCCGATAGGGCATAAATTAGTCAACTTGAAAGATTTTCCAAGCACACCATTCTTTAATCAAAACTGTTGTGAATAATTTGTTGTCAGGAATGTTTGTATTGCGGATTTTTTTTTTTTTGAAAACATGGAAGTCTTATTCAAAACCAACCTTCCAAAATTACCTCTTGTTACAAATATATTGGGGAGTCTCAATATATTGAATTGTAGCACCCATCAGTAATACTTCTAAACTGTGGTCTAACTAGATTTATTATAGTAAAATGTCTTCATCTTCAATGCAGTTGGATTGTGATGTTATATTATGAACAAAACTATATTTATCAGATTAAGGCATCTTAGATTTGTTCAAATTTTATTCTGATTCTTTTCATATTTTATAAATTTAGCTCCTGTTGACCTAGAGGTGCATTTTTTATAAATCTCCCTGGAAGGTATTGGCTTCATTGCAGGCATGCCTGAGCTAAGATGCTAAGCTATGTTCCCCGCACATCGTTGCGTGTTAGACACGGTTATGTGTCCTACATGGGTATGTTCAGTTTTTTTTAAGGATTTTCCTGTACTTGGAGGGTCTTTGGAGTATCATATCTTCATGCTTATGTCCAAGTATATATCAGACACGGATATTTTAAGAAAAATGAAGAGTTGTAGTAACTTAGATACTAGACTCCTGCTCTGGATTGTAGCAATATTCTCAGATCATCCACTCCTTTAGAAGCTATTTTCTTCACTCAAATTGGTGAATTATACTCCTTTCATATATCTATCGCTGCAAAGACCATCCTCATCTTCAAAGATGTATCTTTTTGTACCTATATTGGACGGTAATCAGCAGCCAGCACTGCCATTTTTATGTCAAAAACAACATTCTCAGGCATAGCCATGCAATCTGTTGGACATTAGGTTCAGGCATTGTGTGAATTCCAGCGAGTAATAAATTAGCTAACTACGCCAATTCTCTGATACAATAAGCTTGAGCTTCTTCATTCTGTATAACATTGATTCAGATAATTGACTTTTAAAATAGAAATTTTGCATTAAAAAATTCGAGTTTTATTAATTTTGAACCAAAAACGAAATCAAGCTCAAATTTGGAAAAGAGTTCAATCTCATCTCCATTTCACGTTTATTTATTATAATCAATTTCCAACATTATTCAATGATAAAGCTCAACTTAAAACTTACCATGAACGGTCAAATTTCAATCATCAAAAGTTGAATTTATCCGCTCAATTTAAAAAGAAATTAAGCTTAGCCCGTATGTACCCCTAACCTTAATTCTAAAATCAAAGTTTATCAAATTAAAATTTAACTCAGTTATTGAATTAGCTTAAAAAAGTCAATTTTAAATATAACCCTTTAATTCAATAAAATCGATGCCCAATGAGTTCAAAATTAATTTAGGTGTCTACATAATGCATTACTTTAATTTCTACAACTTTTTTACTTTAATCCTTAATTTATTTTTATCTTGGTCAATACTTAAAAATTATAAATTTTTTAGGTAACCAAAATAAGAATGATTTAAAAGTTAGATGATCAAAATAAAAGTGTCAACATATTATGTAGCATGCACAGTCAACCACCTTATTAAATTTAAGGTTTGGGTGATTAAAATGAAAATGCTTTAAAAATTTAGTGACGAAATTGCAAGGATTTTTTAGATGACCAAAGTGCAAGTATTCTAAAAGTTGGGTGACCAACTGAGTAGTTTAACCGTATAAATACAGCATTTATTAACCCTAATAGTCCCTCTCTCTCGTCTCTACAAATCAGTTTTTTTTCCTTCTCATCGCAGTTCTCACCCACCGCCGTGTCCGCTGGTTTTTTTCCGGATCTGACCCGTAGCCCGTGTCGGATCGCGTCGATTCAGGTACAGCACCCCAAATTGCCGAGTCCGGGCAACGAAGGTGGCATGGTGTGTGAACTGTGAACAGAGTGTTTAAGAGTTGAATATGGTATTATACACCGCATTTTCATTTCCCTTTTCAACACAGTTTGTTTATTTATTTATTTATTTTCTTTTGAGATTAATGTTTGTGACATGACAAAGCTGTCTGATTATGCAACAAACTTTGTTCCTTTGCTGATTGTTTCTTCTTCTAAGTTCTCTATCTTAGTACAAAACCCATTACCAACAAAAAGAATTGATTTGTTTTTCCATTTCATTTAAATATTTCCTTTTATTTCTTCAACTTCTTTTTTTTTTGATCATTTTTATAGATAAAGTATTATGGAGCTTGAAGAACTAAGAAAAACTTGCTATTAGCAGTTAAAGTTTCAAGCTTAAAAATGGGTATGATATGGTCCTGACTGCATAAGCTACTGTCCCTAGCATTGGTATGTTTCGCGCCAGAAGTATTTGTGCTCGACTCTCAACCCATTTCAAGACAAGACCCTTTTGCAGCAGCATCAAAGATGGCAAGAACAAGAAGAAGAACAATATCGACATTGTTGATGGCAAGATTGAATCAAATGTGAGCACTTTCAATGAGTCGTATCGTCAGCTTGACAATCTTGACTTCTTGACTGCTGCTAAGATCCTCTTCACTCATCCTCCAAAGAAAAAGAAATTTGGGTATTACTCTCTGTTTTAGCATTTGCTTGATTAATTCAATGGTTGGAATAAAAATTAAGGCTGCTAAAATTGAATAGTTTTAAGTAATTAAGTTCTTCATGGAGCATTTCATTATACAATTGAATGTGATGAGAAGTTGATGAGATATACATGATACAGTTTGCACCTTGTATCTTTTTGCTCTCCTCAATTCCACATTTTACTTGTTATCATTAAAAAATCAAATGGGTTCCACTTGGCTTCCTTTGTAACTTAATAGATCTTTCATCCAAACCAAACTGTCCCTGTACTTGTTATGTGCAGTTCAATGCTCTGAATGAGTTGCAGTCCTTGCATTATTCATGAAGTTCTCAAACTCTGGCATATCTTTAATCTGAGAAGCTAAGATCTTTTAAAATGATTTTATTGAGTGAAAGCATTGTCTTCTCTCATAATTAGTGCTTTAGTTAACTTCTTGGCATCTTTCTATAGTTGTTGGGGGACTTATGCTTCCATATGTTAATTTTATTTCAGGCTAGATTTCCATTTGGTGCAGCTCTTCTTTGCGTGCATGCCTTCATTGGGTATCTCAACTAACAAGCTTAACTCTGTTGATTTTATATTTGGAAGATCTCATGGTTTACTGCTGGTTTAAAAAATTATATTTGTTCTGTAACAGCTCTGTACTTGGTAGCTCAATATGCTCGCTATGAAATGAGGAAAATGGAAGCGGTAACTAAGTTTTCCTTTTTGCTGTGTCTCTTTCTATCTGTAAGCTCATTTTCTTTCACCTAAAACTGTTTCATTCACCTTAGGAGCTAGAGGAGAAAAAGAAGCACGATGAAGAAGAAGAAATGAAAAGGAAGCAAGAAGAAGAGGAGAAAGATAAAGAGGTGTACCAAATTGCGCCTAATCCAGAGCTTTTCGAGGTAAAAAGGAGACTAGGTAAGCTAGAGGAGGCAGTAAAGGAAATCGCTGTTGAGTCAAAGAAACAATCGGCAGTTAGAATAACTAAAACTCAGCAAAATGCTAGTGAACCGGGTGAAGACAAAAGTAAATCAGAGTCTAGCAGTTCCGCTGTGGTGCAAGACAAGGCTATTAAACAAAAATCTATCGAACAAATACCGAACGCTGATCCTAGCAATGCAAGAAGTTTATCACCAGATTCTGATGCTTCCCGGAAGGATCAAAAGGGTGAGAACCAGATTGGAGGACCTTCTCAAGATGCCAAAAGATGACGAGCCTTTTGTGGTATACAAACAAAACTTCTATTCTTTTTCGCTTTTTAAGAAAAGCATACAGCACTTTGACAAAGTCTATTGGGACAAATACCAAATGCTGATCCTAGCAATGCAAGAAGTGTGTCACC
This sequence comes from Gossypium hirsutum, assembly GCF_007990345.1. Lineage (NCBI taxonomy): Eukaryota > Viridiplantae > Streptophyta > Magnoliopsida > Malvales > Malvaceae > Gossypium > Gossypium hirsutum. Next base: position 64,133,287 of record NC_053432.1, on the reverse strand, counting down.
AGATTCTGATTCCCGGAAGGATCAAAGGGTGAGAACCGGATTGGAGGACCTTCTCAAGATGCCAAAAGATGATGCAGAGCCTTTTGTGGTATACAAACAAAACTTTCGTTCTTTCTCTTTTTAAGAAAAGCATACAGCACTTGCGCCAAAGTTTATTGACCCTAGGATATAGTGTGTGCTTTACTTCTCTCTAGTGGCACAGGTGATGAAGATAGGTTATCCGTTTGCATTGCTTGTAAGGGATGTCGATGTGCATAGATTGCATTTACTCTGTTTTCCTGGTATAGCTTGAATGTCGTGTGCTTTTTTCCAAAGGAATTCCATTTGTTAGAGTTGGGGCATTGTTTTATTAATTCTAGTGTAAACTATCACCTAAGTTCCTGTTTTGGTCATTCAACTTTAAAAATTTTCAATTTAGGCAAACGCATAAATTTGTTCTTGTATAATAACTCACCAGTACTTACATATTTAATCAATTTGATTATAATTTTAAATAGTTTAATAAATTTTTCACATTTACAAATACTATCAATTTGATCCTTAAACTTTTTAACTAAAGCTTTCAACATTTAGAATTGAGGTATTTCACATCTATTAATTATTTTATTTATAGTTGAAATTATTTTTAACTCTTTTTGTTTATATTTTTTTTATGAAGTTAGTGCTAGAAAAATTAATTAAACATCATTAAAAGTAATAGATTATATAAATTTTAAAAACAGAAAATGTAATAAAATTATATAAATAATTTAATATTTTTAAAAAATAAATTTTCACTTTGACTAATGTAATTTTAATTAATTTGGTAAATAATTTAAAATTAAATCAAATTATGATTGATTTGTATTGTTTATCGTGGATCTAAAAATTAAAAGAAAATAATTAAAAACTTATAAATGTGGGATGAATCTATTTTTTTCTCTAGAAAAAATAAATAATTAAAAATTGACTCGAAAAATGGCTTGTTAGTTGACATATGTTTTTTTGTTCTTTTTTGGGTTTTACAAATTTATAGGTGTGAGGTACCTTTATTTTAAAAATTGAAAGTTTTGGTTAGGAAATTTGAGAATTAAATTAATAGATTTTGTAAATGAGAATGGTTAAATTTATTAAATTATTTAGAATTAGGATAAAATTGATAGATTATGTAAGTGTTGGGGATTAAATGTGTTATTATATTAATTTAATGGTAGGTGACCAAAACAGGAATGGATTTAAATGTTAGTGTCTAAATTAAAATTTTTTTAAAATTAGATAATCAAAACAAAAATACAAGTATAATTGAGTGATCATTTGCGTAGTTTATCTTTAATTCTAATAAGCAGTGGTAATTATCTGACCTCTTCATTTCCAATTAAGTTGGCAATATAATCTATTTCAATTGAAAAATGCTTAATTCATGAATGATTATATTCGTCGATGGTGAGGGGAATTTAACAACTTGTCATGATCCTCAATTTTTGGAAGAGCCAAAAGTCATTTTCAACATAACCTTTTAGTGGTTGGTATGTGTAATTCGATTCTTCTAAATAAAAGTTAAAAGGGTGTCAGATGATGTCTACATTCGGTTATCTATGTTAGCAGCACATCTTCTTGTATCAACTTAGACTAATTGCCTTGGCTAAGGACTGGAGATCAATACGAAATCTCTTTGAACTACTTCACACCTCAAGCATTCGTTAATGCAAATCTGTTTTTGGATGAGTCAAAATATGATACTTGACATATGAGGAGAGTCAATGTCGCAAATGTTAAAAAATCGTTTATGCTTAGTACCATAGATTTGAAATTTTGGATTTAGATTTCAATAATAATGTAAATGTGATAAGGATGCGCAAGAAATAGGATTGTAAATTTGTCCAAGTCGTGAATTTGGTCCAGTGCTGTAGATGAATGAAGGAGAACTCGAAGTTCAAAACAACTTGAAATGCAAACAAATTCAAGTTAGATTTAAGAATTAAAAAGGTAGCAATTAAAACAAATAATTAAGATAGAAAAAGAATAAGGAATCCAAATCAAATATTAGAAACAATTAAGTAAAAATAAAATAACAAAGAAACGAAACAAGATAGATGAAAAAGATGGAAAGTGGAGTGCAGAAATCTCAAGGAACTTTGGAAACCAGATGAATCCACAACCCCTTTTAAACGTCTCTAATTTTTCCTCCAACAAAGAAAATATTGCAAGAAAAAGCTTGAAGATAATCTTCACAATTTGAAAAGATAATTAAGCTATTTAACCTATGTCGAAACCATTTTCCAAAAAACGGGAATCGACTTTTTAAAATGAAAGTTTGGAGTCGCCACCAATCCTTTTTGTTTAGGTGCGATCGGATCATCTAATAAAATATTTTATTTTATTAAAATATCTATTTTGGCCTACGTGTTTGAGAAAATGGGTTCGGGAGTCGGTTACGTACGAGGAAGGATTAGCACCCTCGTTACGCCCAGAATTGGTACAAAATTGATTAAACAATGTCCTTATGTCTAAAATTTAAAAGATATTTTGAAATGGAATTTCTTTTAAAACATTTGAATAACTCGAATTGGACTTTTAAGATTCCTTTGTTCCGAAGGAATAGAATATCACATCCAGCACGTTTGGATGCGACAACTTAAACCCTCGAAATCAAAATCACCTCATGGTTTCCAAATCTCACATATGAATTTTTAAAAGGGTACTCAGTTATTTGGTCAAACGGTAAATCGAAACCCAGAACGTTAAGGCACGATTTCGCGAATTTCCAAACACGAAACATTGCCTTGTTTTGAGGAGTTTCCAAATAAGCAATTATAAAATCGGCTCAAAATATATTCGTTTGGTTTACTTAAGGGTAAAAAGCAATCGATGTTGGGTGAAAATTTGGAATTTAAATTTTGATATAAAAATAATCATCAAGCATAATATGGAGCATGAAATAAAAATACATGGCAATAATATTACATGAATAATCAAAAGTAATAAGGAAATACAAAGGAACAAATTAGGGTTCATGCAATGGCAACAAATAAAATAAATAATAAATAATAAAATAAAATAATATAATATATTCCTATTTTTAGCTTTTTACAAAGTCAAAATTATGATAAATCATTGGCTTTCTCCATCCTTTTAATTTGGCCCCAATTCAACGATTTGTCTTTCAATTTGTCCCCTTTTTGCTCGTTTTTAACCAATTGCATCACTGACAAGATTAAATCATAAAAACACCAATTAAGCAGGGATCAATTCAGAAATAAACCAAATTAAACAAAAGAATCATGTAAATTAATATGTTTATCAACTCCCCCTACTTAGCTCATGCTTGCCCTCAAGCATGTTATCCTTTCAAACATTGAAATTGATTCTACAATTTATTAAAAATCGAGCCTCTTTTCCGCATACATAATCAATGTAAACAACTTAGAAAAATAAATAAATAAATGCTCAAAATATATAGTTTGATCAACAAGTGTAACTTTTTTTTGAAATATGTGAACTAAATAATTTCATTAAATTGAGTTTGAATCCAATTAATTTGCAAGGCATTATTAATTAACTACGCATTAGAAAAAATAAAATTATTGATGTGGTCAAACCTTTTTACGCGAACTAGGATGACAACCTAAGCACCTTATCCCGGTTACTCAGTTCAAACAGTCTTTATTTATTTATTAAATTTTTTTTGAAACCTCAATTAGCGGAATGTTTGTAAGCTATCGACTTGTCATTCGAACTTTTTTACGCGAGATAAGATAACAACCCAAGCACCTTACCTCGGTTACTCAATCCGGTCACGTTTTCGAAACTTCACTCATAACTTGAACCTTTAGTTATTTTATTTATTTATTTATTCATGCACAAGCAAATATAATTTTTTTTCAAACAGTCAATTTATACGAAAAATTCAGCTACATATATCAACTTTAAAACATAAATGTCGACTATTCTATATACTTGAACTTTTAAAATAAAAAATTTGCCCAATTGTCCAAATTAACTAAGTATGAGAGTAAAGGTTCAATGTCAAATAAACTATCGAATGAATTCAACGTAAGATTGAACACATGCAAAAAAGAGACATGCGGCAATAGTCATGCATATTTACTTATCAACTCAACCCCCCTACTTAATCTATGCTTGTCCTCAAGCATGTGTTATATGCAATAAAGTTTAGTAACTCAAACAACAAGCAAAGAGAAAGGTTAAGAATACTCCCCATGTGTTTCAATCGATGTTGTCGGCGTTGGGAAATAATTGTTAGTATTTAGCACGGCGTGCCCACGCCACCATCATTATCCTACTTCTGGAAAACCTCCATTACGTTCTTGAAAACAACAAATTCACTAGATTAAATAAAAATTTATTTATTTACAACCTAAATCTTACTAAAACTCAAAATTAAATAAATGAAAATAAATTTGGGTTGCCTCCCAAAAAGCACTTTTGTTTAACGTTGTTAGCTCAACGACCCTAAATGTTATCCGTTTGGCTCATTGAGACTTAATTTTTCCATCTCGTGCACTTGGATGCTCTTGCAGAAAAGTTTCGACCTTTGCCCATTATCTTTGAAGCCCTTCCTGGATTCCCCTATCATTAGTGGATTGAGGTGCCTTTGAGCTTCTCTGTTCAAGTTTGCATTTTTCTCTGTCGAAATCATTATACGTTCTGGAAACGGTTTCAACTCTAATTTTGAGGCTTTCATGACAGCTTCACGTATTGGTTTTTTTATCATCGATAATTCCTCTTGCTTAACATCGAGATCTACATTCCTGCAAGGCACAATTTGTGACTTATTATTGGGATGTCCCATATCCTCATAGACATTAAACCTAACCACTTCATTGTCAAATTCCATGGTAAGTGTTCCACTCCAAACATCAATTTTCGTTCGTGCGGAACTTAAGAATGGTCTTCCAAGAAGCATCTCAGATGAATTGACCGAGTTGTCATCCTTCATGTCGATGATGTAGAAGTCTGTAGGAAATATCAGCTCGTTTACCTTAACAAGAACATCCTCCAGCACTCCTTCCGGATGCACTACGTATCTATCTACAAGCTGAATAATCACACATGTTTCTTTTAAAGAACCCGCGTTAAGTAGTTTATAAATTGACAAAGGCATAACATTAATTAATGTGCCTAAGTCACACATTGCTTTTTTAATACCGACACTACCTATTTTACAATATATGAAAAACATACCTTGGTCCTTACATTTGGGTGGTATTTTCCGTTGCAAAACGGCGGAGACATTTTCTCCGACACTTACCTTTTCATTGCCCAAAAGTTTCCTTTTACTCGTGCATAACTCTTTTAGGAATTTTGTATATAGTGAGATCTACTTAATTGCATCGAGAAGAGGTATGTTGATTTCCACCTTTCGGAAGGTGTCGATGATCTTCTTCTCGTCTCGCTCCTTCTTACATTAGGCAAGTCTTTCGGGAAATGGAGTTGGTACTACAAATGACCTTTGTGGTGCTGACTCTATTGGAGTCTCTGTGTCAAGTTTCTTCTCATCTCAATCAGCGTCGTGGGCACAACTCGTGCCAGGTACGGGCTCAAAACCTTCCCGTTCCTCAACGTTATAGCGCTTATATTGTGTCGAGGATTTGGCTCAGTTTGGGACGACAACTTACCTTGGGACTCCAAACGGCTAACCGTGAGTGCGAGTTTGCTCAGTTGCTTGTCCAACTCCTGCAAATGCATGTCAGTTTTTTGTTAGAATTTCTCAGTACTGTTGGCTAACCTTTCCACTATGGCTTCCAAAGATGACTTTGGGGGTGGTATCTGTTGATTCTATGGTGGCTTTTGTTGGAACGGTTGATTGAACAACGAATTCGACCCATAACTGAGATTCAGGTGATCTTTCCACCCTACATTATACGAGTTCAAGAAGGGTTCATATCGCCTTTAAGGCTGTTTTGGAAAGTTTCCGACAGAATTCGCTTGTTCTGTCGAATTCTCATGTAAAATCGGACATGGGTCCGTCAGATGGTCTGGCTTAGTGCAAATTCCGCACAACCATGCTGGGCTCGTCTTATCTGTAAGCAAATTTTGAACAATGTTAGTCAAATTTTAAATTTATCTTCTAGAGATAGAGAACTTAACCCATGAACTCGTTTCGTGGGTTCTGTGGCCGGTCAAAATTGTTGAGAGTTAGCAGCCATGGTCGAAATCAATTCTCTCGCTCTTTGAGGAGTCATATTGACTAGTGCCCTTCCACTTGCAGCATCTATCATCTTCATCTCCATCAGGAGTAATCCCTCATAAAAATACTGCAAGAGTGACTGTTCAGTCAGTCCATGTTGTGGGCAACTAGCACCCAACTTTTTGTATCGCTCCCAGTAATCGTAGAGTGATTCAGTGTCCTTCTGACAGATTCTTATGATGTCCCTTCTTAGTTAGGTCGCTCGGGCTACAGGGAAGAACTTGTCAAGAAACAAACGAGACATGTCGACCATGTGTTGACAGATCCCGGAGGCAAATAAAATAACCACTCTCTAGCAGAGTCAGCTAATGAGAACAGAAAAGCACGAAGTTTGATTTAGTCTCCTGTTACTCCCTGAGGCTTCATGCTTGTGCACACCATATGGAACTCCTTAAGGTGGGTGTGCGGATTTTCGTTTTGTAGTCCACAAAAAGTAGGCAGTAGGTGGATCAAACCCAACTTTAGCTCAAACGGCGTTCCTCCTACCGGATAGGTTATACATAAGGGTTGTTGTTCATCTGGTGCTGCTGTGAGCTGGCGTATTGTCTGTTCGGTCATCTCGTCTGGTTCGTCAAAAATTTCTTCGGTGTAAAATATAGTTTCAAATTCGGGATTTGGCCGTTTACCACGTCGTATGGCTTCTCTTCGTAGTTGTTGGGCCAATTTATCGATTTTGGGCTCAAACTCTAGATTTCCCGGTTCTGATCTGGTCATAAGGTAGACAAACAAAAGTTAGAAAATATCTCCAATCCCCGGCAACGGCGCCAAAATTTGATGGGTGTCGAATCCACCAAAAATAATTCCTACTAAATACTTTAAATAGTAGTAAGAGTGGTAGTAGGGTCGAGTCCACAAGGATTGGTATCTAATAAACTTCCATGTTTGACTTATGAACAGAATGTCGTATCAAGAGTCGCGGCTAGAGTCGTGCCCACAACTCAAAACGTACCAGCTGAAAAATAAGCAAATAAATAAGTTAAGCGGGGATTTTGAAATTGATTAGAAACTAAATAATTAAAACTGTTAAGATAAATAATTAAATAAATCAGAAATTAAATTGGGATTTGCAATCAAATGTAATAAGCCTTAGCCTTAGACTCGGTAAATTCCGTGTTGAGAATCGATCCTCGAAAATTGATCTTCTCATTCAAACGAAAAGCTGGTTATAGTGATTAAGAACGTCCTGACTACCAATTCTTCCTTTCGTAATTGGTCCCGGTACGTCCTGCAAACCAACCCTTATCGATAGTCTAACCGAGATACACATGTTCGCGATTCAAGATTTCAGTAACCTTACGTTCTGAAGAACCCAATTGAAATTAACGGCCTCAACCGCGTGGGTCGTTTAAACCCGATCACCTCCTCTTTGATTTGTTCTCGGAGATTCAAATACAGCACGACCAATTCATTTCTCCAACTATCAGAAAACACGACTCCAACCCAACGAGCTCTTTTTGACTTAAAATCGAATTGTCTTTAAAGGATGAGTTGTCAATCCCGATACTTAAGAAAAATGTAAATACCGATTGGAAGGATTTTAAACGCGAGTAAGAATCTCACGATTCTCGACCGGAAAGAACATCGACCTAAAGCTAAGATAGAATTTAGTTAAGCATGAAATTGTTTATGATTTGTGAGCTTGGAAAGAAGATTGATGATTATGGTGAAGAAATGAATGGAAAGGACTTGGAGAGTAATTGACCCAATTATGGAAAAGAAACAAAAATTGGAGACAAGCCTACAAAATGTAACGTCAAATTAAAGAGAGAAAAAATGATTATTCAATTCCAAATTGAAGAAGGAAATACAAGAGAGAGAGTAATTCAATTCCAAAATGAAATAGGAATGTAAAAACAATGGATGATTTCCTAAGAACTAAAAGCCCCTATTTATATACACGGGGTTACTAAAAATAGCTTAACCTAAATTAATAAAAATAAAATAAAATAAAATAATAAATAATAAAACAACATAATATATTCCTATTTTTAGCTTTTTACAAAGTTAAAATATATGATAAATCATTGGCTTTCTCCATCTTTTTAATTTGGCCCCAATTCAACGATTTGTCTTTCAATTTGGCCCCTTTTTGCTCGTTTTTGACCAATTGCATCCCTAACAAGATTAAATCATAAAAACACCAATTAAGCAGGGATCAATTCAGAAATAAACCAAATTAAACACAAGAATCATGTAAATTAATATGTTTATCAATATCATATACTATATAAATACTAATACAAATACTCGAAGGTCAATGACTTAAAAGACAATTTTAAAAGAAATATTATGATACAAGCAAGATGTAACAAGTAAATAAATAAATAAAGGATGAATCATGTGAAGAAAAAGAAATTAGAAATCATCTATATACAGCCAACAAATTACATGTAAAAAATTTAAAAACAAGTAGTATGGAAAAAAAAGATAAAAAAATTAAGGAAAATGAATAATATATCAAAGGGTAATGCATGCATGAATTTTAAAATGAATATTAGGTAAAAGGGAAACCAGAATACCTTCTATATAATATACCAACTTAAATAAATAATTTGCATAAAATGAAGAAAAACTTATCGTAAAAATATATGTATATGCAGAAATAATAATATAAAAGGTCTAAAAATAAACAATAATACATAATGAAATAGGGTCTTTAAAAAAGGGGTAAATTATATATATATAGATTATAAAAAATAGAAAATACGAAACACAAATAGATCTATTTAAGAAAATATATATACACAAAAGAATACAAAAACAAAGATATATACCCAAAAATGTATAACATATCAATGCATAAAATTATTTAAAATAAATATCATATGAATTTCCAAAATAAAGAGATATGTATAAAAGAAAACTTCAAAATACAAATAAAATTTTATAATAGAACAATTTAAAAGTTTATACAAACGGAAAAAAAATAACAAATTAAAACAACATAAGGTCTATGAAATAACTTTAAAATACTATTATCAAGGGAAAAAAATTTAAAAACGAATAATAATAATATATATAGCAATTTTTTTAGAAGGGAAAAAATTTACAAAGAATAAAGCATAAACTAAAAAACTCAATTGAAACCAAAATAAGATTTAAAGGACAATTTACGAATTAAGAAAATTACTAAAACAAAGTCAAAGGCTAAAAAGGGATATGCTCATATAAACAGGGATTTAAAACGCAAATATCCCTGGTCTTGAGACGCAGCATTTAAAGGAGGACCTAGATGAAGTAGCGCATAAATTCCAGAGATGATTTAAAAATAAATAAGATGCAGTCAAGGCTTAATCAAAAGTCAACGCAAATGGGGAGGGACCTAACACATAAATTCCCTTTTTGGTTTATGCATAAAAGAAAACTCTCCCTCCCCAAAGTTATCTGTCGTGAGTCAAAAGGGGAAAAAAAAAGTTTTCCCCCTTTCTACTCTGCTAGGGCTTCATTCCAATCTCCATGCGCCTATTGGTTCTTCTCCCCCACCGCAAGACCGAAACACCGCCACACTCGGTGGCCAACAGCGCCTAAAAATGGGCTTTTCGACCCTGATTCAAGGACGTGTTCTGGTACCCCTTCTCCCTTCCTTATTCTTTTACTTTTTTTGCAATCACAAAGCAAGACCACACTCAAAAAAGAAGGGGAAAAAAGCAAGAGAAATTGGAAAATGAATAAACTCAACCTCCTCAATTGATTTGATTTCTCTGTATTTCAATGTTTTCTTTGTATTTTGCTATTGTTTGTAAAAAGGAAAAAAAACCCCTTGTACATTTCATTCTAGTCGATTTTATAGCCGAAATAAATAAATAAATAAATAAAAAGAAAACACAAATTCCTTGCTGCCATTTTCTTCTGCTGTCAACTGCTATGAGTTGTTAGTGCAGGTGTGTATGGCGTGGAGAGAAGCCGTTCGTGGGTGTGCTGGTGTAGAGCGTGCAGGCTACACACACATGGAAGCTACAGTGGTGGAGAACGTGGGTGCATGGTGGTGCTGAAGATGGTTGTGGGCTAGGTCTACGGAAATTGGGCTGCTTTGGGCCTTTTTGATTAGGCCCGGGCAGAAATTGGGTCCTACAACCTAAATAAAAAGTAGTTTTAAACTAAACTAAAAATACTTAAACAAATTTAAAATTTGGAATAAATAAATAATGAAATAATAAGACCTAATAAATACAATATTGGATTCATATATAATAAAAATTAAGTCTAAAAATTTGACCCAATATGATTTAAACTAAAATTAAAGCTCGAAACTCGTAATTTCCATAATAATCTCGTTCAAAAATTCTTCTCGCATAGTCTTTACTAAAATAGTCATAACTTGAGCTCTCGAACTCGAAATTGAGTGATTCAAATTGCGTTTTGAAACTAAGAGATAGATATTCGAATGCTATTGAGATGTCTTAACCCAAAAAAGTCTTGGATGTCATCTAAAAATTCATTGCAAATTTATTGACTTTTCAAAGTTGAATATTGACAGCTTCTATGAATGAAATATAATAAAATTTTACTCAATCCGTGCATGTATCAAAATTGTAATAGCCCGATTTTTAGTGGTGCCAGAAATAGTGGTTTGAGGCCACCAAATCCAACAAGTAAGCTCGTAAATTTTATTATTTAATATTTACGAGCCAAATAGAGTTTTAAAAAGATTTTTGAATTGGTAATTTATGTTTTATAATGATTTATTAGGTTTGAGTGATAAAAACTTAGGTCAAGTGATTTTAGAAAATAAGATATCGAGATCTCGTTTCTATAAATCAAACCATAAATATTTTTATAAATATTTACAAAGTGTCATTAAGGTAGTATTAAAGTTTTATTGAAAATTTTTAACGTTTCGAAAGTTAATTAATTAAAAAAGACTAAATTGAAAAAGATGTAAAACTTACAAATTTAATAATTAAGTGACTAAATGGGTTAATTAATAAATGAGGGAGGACTTAAGAAAAAATTATGACTAAATTAAAAGATGAGGTGGCATAAGAAGAAAAAAATAATTAAAAAAGGCCATTCAATGGCAAAATGGTAAATAAGTTGAAATTAAAAATAAACAAATTAGATTTTAAAGTTTTCTAGACATTTTTTTCCCCATATTCTATTCAAACAGACATAGGGAGAGCTCCTTGAACTGGTTTTGCATATTTTTGCTTTATGTGAGTTCAATTCTTACCGTTTTTTGTATTTTTTATGTTTTTGAGATTATTACAATTAGGTCTAACTAAACCTAACCTTAGTTTTTTATTTTGTTAAAATTTTTTGGAAGTTTCCTCTGATGAATCTTTATGATTTTAGTTATTAAATGATGAATTTGAGATGTTGGTTGATATTTAAAAGTATTTTGTTAAGTAATTTTGATGAATTTCCTGATTAGGGAATAAATTGTTGAAATAGTAAAAAAACAAGGGTTTGTTGTGAAATTATTCGAAAAATGGGCTGTATTAAATGTCATGAATATTAGACTAGCATGGGTTTGCATTAAAAATGGTTAATTTGCATGATTTGGGCTTAGAGACTAAATTGAATAAAAGTAAAACTTTATGGGGCAATTTTGTAAAATTTTCAAAAATGACCAAATTGCATGAAATGATTTTTTATTGTCTAAATTAATAAATTGAATGAAATTATTAATTTAGATCAAGACCAGGTGGAAAAATAGAGGAAAATAAAAAATTACCAAAATGCCCATTAATCTTGATATTTCTGTAATTTAGCTAGGTAAGTTTGTGTAACTAAATTGTTCAATTATTTGTTTTAAATTGAATATTATTGTGTGTTATTTGTATAAATTTCATGTATAATTATCGATTGCATATCTGACAAATATCGAGTCCCATTTGAATATTAGAAATTCGGAAGATACAAATGATATGTCATTAGGGTTCTCGATTTGGTTGTGATCCTGCATGTGTTGTGGACACACCACAGTTCTCTTGAGCTCCCCAATACTTGGCTCTTATGAGCTTCTCGATTAACAACTCTCTTGAGCTTCCTGATATTTAACTCGCAAAAGCTTCCCGATATACAGCTCACATGAGCTTCCTGTTATATGGCTCGAAAGAGCTTCCCGTTTACATGCTTGTATGAGCGCGCATGTACATGAATTGACGGATTAAAATTTTGTACACTTTGTGTGTACTACACATGTATTCAACAATATTCTAAATGGCTCAACGGGTAATGTTCTGTTACGAGACGATATGAGTTCGATACAAACTAATACTGGTATATACATGAAATACACGGAAATGATAGTACATGACATATTGATATATTGAAATGGATGATATATGTATATGAAGAAATGGTAAGAGAATGATATGTATCATGACATGTACATATATGGATATCTTTGATATGTTAATACATGGAAATTATGTAAGTTGAGACAAGTAATAAACTCAAGTGAGACATGTTCAGATAAAAAGGTTACCGGTGTTGAATTTATATGAAATATGTTCAAGTATGCTAACAAGTGTTGTTGTTTGATGCTTAGGCAAGTGCCAAGATGTTGGTTGAATGATAATATATTTAATTATAAGTTGCATTGAAATGACAAGTGTTTAAATGAAAATATGCTTGAGCTCATGAAAGAGTGGTAAGGTTTAATGTTATTTAAAATCCTACTATGCTAGGGATGATATGTATAAGTGATGCTGTAGATTTATTCGTCTTGTGAATTGTTGAATATAGCTTCATGAATCCTGTGGTATCAATATTGGATTATCCTTGATGTGTATAAATTTCATATTTGAAATGAATTAATATGATTAAGGTTTATACGAGCTTACTAAGCATTTATTGCTTACGTAGTTGTTTTCTTTTACTTTTTAGATTGTCAAAAGTTCGATTGGGTTGGAAGCTTGTCACAGTTATATCACACTATCTATTGATTCTATCGATACTTTTGAATGTTTTGATTTTAGTTATAATGGCATGTATAGGTTATTTTTGGCTAAATTTTGGCCTATATGTGTTTTGTTGAGTTTAGCCACTCATTAGGCTTATGTTTTGGTATTTTGATATGTGCATATTTTTTCTTAAAATGTTGATGTGTGGAATGGTTTGTGGTTGAATGATAAAAAGGTAAAATAGCAGTTGAAAATGCATATGAGGTACGTTTTATAACTTGGTGTGATTTGGTTCCATGCTATAGTGAGTGTATATGTATTTGATGCTATTGAATAAGTGGTAAAATTGGTACCAAATGGTAAGTTTTAGTAAATGATTTACATATTGTGTATTAATGCGATTAGACATAAAAGTTGGTTGATTTCTTAGTTACATGGATTATATGGTTAAACATATTTGTATTTGTCGTTTAAGGTGCCTAAGGGCATATTGGATGTATGTGAATATACTACATGTTTAGGGATTGATTTTACTTGTTTTGGATGCCATAATATGACTTGTTTATATGCACAATTACATGCCTTGTTGGGTGAGAAAAATGGCTTATAAAATAGCCTATTTTCGTCCACACGGGTAGAGACACAGGCGTGTGTCTTAGCTATGTGTGACACACGGCCAGGTGACATGGCCGTATGTCCCTTGTATCTTTTAAAAAGAATGCAAGTCAGTGAGTTACACAACCTTAGACATGGGCGTGTCTCTTGACCGTGTGAGTCACACGGCCTGGTCACACGGCTGTGTGACCCCTGTAGTGTTGAAAATATTAAATGTTTTTGAAAAATTTCCTGAGTTTCTAATTTAGTCCCGATTTGTTTCTAATGTGTATTTTGGGCCTCAAAGGCTTGTATAAGAGACAATATGTTTATTTTTTATTGGTTTCTGACATGTATATTATGTGATGTGAAATGTTTGAAATTTCTGTCTATTTGTTCTGTAAACTCTGGTAATGTTCTGTAACCCTATTCCGGCCACAGACTCAGGTTAGGGGTGTTGCAAAAATCATAAGAGTGAAGTGGACAAACTAGTTGAGATTCAATACAATATAATTAGAAAATTAAAAAAACATGAATTTGTCAAATCCAACAATATTGTAAAGGATTTCAAATTCATTACTAAATAGACTTTTAGCAAATCCATGAATTTGAGAAATGATCTTGCATGTTACATTTCTAAATAGTTTGTTACTCAATTTACACTATGTTAAAAATCTAAATCCAAATTCTTTTCTTTTTGTAGAAAAGGGAACGATCTTTAATAAAATAAATAAATTAAAGTCTAATTCATAATTGTCCATTGGGCATAATTTGGCAATAGATGAATTAAGCAACCAGGTGGGTTAGAGCATAAACGAAACAAGTCATTACCAACAAGATTATCCGAGGGAGAACAAGGTTGAAAATTGCTCCCCATACAAGCAAATACATCTATGCATTTGTTCCATTCACAAAAGGCATGCATCAATGAGCTAATACTTATAAAACGGATGAGTGTCTTGCACCTATTAATAAAAAAAGAGAGCAAAATATTATAGTTAGAGCTACTTTTCATAAAATAAATCACAGTAGTAGTAGCCATTTCAATTTCAAGCTTCGAGATATTAAATTATCAGGCTAAAATAATAGCATCATGTAGAGCCCAAAGTTTCACTTCAACACTAGTTGCTCTAGGGATATGACAGTATGATCCAATGATCCAATTACCATAGTGGTCTTGAGAAAGGGCCCTTACACCCACTTGGTCCAAATTACCTACAAACGAGCCCTCCGTATTCAGTTTAAACCATCCATGGTTGGGAGGTTTCCAAGAGATAGAGACAAAATCAGGAAGCCATTTTAATTTGACCAAGGGAGAAAGAGCAACAAATTTCCCAACACTCTCAAGCAATCTTTGAACAAACCTCTTTAATGGTAAATTTTGGTCAAAAACCAAGGCGTTCCGACATAACCAAATTTCCCATAAGGTAAATGTGAACACAATAGGCTAAGGGATTTGGGGACTCTTCACTCAAGTGTTAGATGAAATATTAACCTCAAGCCAATCAACCCAAATTCTAAAATACTAGTTTCCAAACATTACCTTAAAAAAATGCCAAAGTCGGTGCAACAAATTTTTTAAAAGATAAGGTCATTCAATAAATTCATTAAATCAAATAACATCCATCATTACAAGATCATGAAGTTCGTGGGGGTAATCCATTCCAAATTAAACTTCATGTTCACAACACAAACCATACGTTTAATCTTATCGACTACCTTATTGGACAAATCCACTAACATAACTGAAAGCTAATGAATTGGAAAAGAGAAATCAAAGACAATGACCCAAATGAGTTAAACCTGGTCTTACAACTTGAAATTTAGAAATAACAAAAAAAAATCCAACTTAATAATTACATTATGAAAACCCATATCTCTTACAAACTCAAGCCCCAGATAGATAGCATGGGCCTTCGCCCATGTTGCATCCCAATAGCCAGTCACTAAGCACGTTGTATCATAGAGGATGAGCCCATCGTCATCGTGCATAAAACATCCAATCCTTGCGACCTTGTTCCCTCATCCCATACGGCATCAACATTGATTTTGATTGAACCTATACAAGGTGCATACCATCTATCCTCCCTTGGTGATCTAGGTAAAATAGGCTTATTTAGAAGATTGTGAACTCTGAATTCTTCATGGAAATAACAAGGACAAGTGAATGCCACATGAGGCAGAGTGAGGCCACCCTGTAGCACCTCATTATTATAGACATTCCATAGCTCCCACAGGAGTATACAAAATCTTGCCATAACTATCTGTTTAATTTTCACATAAAAAATTCCAACCAATTAGCACTAGAGTAGGCATTAAAAGAAATAATGGCCTTATATCTACCCCTCAAAATAAGAGCGGGTATTGAAACATGACAGTCCCTCAAAGCATGCAAAGTAATCTCATAAACCTCTCGACACTAATGGTCAACGAGGTTAGAAGGATCCTTAAACGCAGTTATCGAAAGAATCTCATAGGATAAACTCCATATAAAAGTCTTGATTTTTAGAATCTTCACATAATAAAAAAGGGTAAAAGAACCCCCCACATATTAGCATCCTTGGCCAGCCATTATAGATTAAGAAAGAATAAACTTGTTCTTCCTTCTTAAGCTTCTCTTCTCCAAAATTTTCCAAAATCTCAATACTTTTTCTTACTTTTCTTGTAAAACTAACATTTGAAGATCATTTTGAGCCTTCTTCTTCTTTTTTCTCCAACATTGTTATCATCCACACTTAAGGTTTAAGCTTTCATGAGAGAATATTTGTGGTGGAGTGAGAAAGGGAAGATATTGAGGTGAGTTTTTATGATTTTACATAATTTTGATATTCCATTTCATATTTATGAGAATCTATATGCTAGTTGATCTATTTAAGTGGTTATTTAATGTTAGTATTATAGTATATTTATGAATATTTATGATATTTTGTATATTTGGTGAAGAAAATCAAGTGGAAAAAGATTGTTGATTGAAGTGGAAAGTGGGGAGTTTTCCATTTTTTGTTGATTTTGGGTAATTTCTCATGGAATTTACCATAATTATCTTGTTATAGGTGTTAGTTTGATTAATAAGAAATTAATTAATAGTTTAAAAAGGTTAAAGGTAGATGTGTATGTATGAAAATATGACTATATATGTATTTGGAAGTGGTATATGAAATTTATGTATTGATATTGACATGCCAAGAATGGTTGAAAGTTAAACGTATTTTTTATTGACTTGATTTTACGAGATTCAATTTTATGAACATGCCCTTAATTTACTATGGAATTTTTATGACTTTTGGAATGTTACATTTATAAGTTGATTATGTAAAATGCTCTGTAAACTTGGTAGAAGATTTAGGACACAGTTGGCATACCAATAGGGAATATTAGCTTGTGTACGGGTTATGTGGAGAGTTGGTAATTTATTAAGTTACTTTAACTTATTATTCAATGTGGGTCAAAGAGGTGTTCTGTAACACCTCTAACCCGTATCCGTTGTCAGAAGAGGGTTACGAGGCATTACGGAGAAATACGGAACACTTACAGAAATTTTACTCATTTACTGTTCAATTACCATGATTTATTATAAACGTCCCTTAAATAGACCCTCGCGGCCTATAACGTGCTTTAGAATCGAGTTGGGACTAAACTGGATCATCAGGGAAATTTTCAATATTTTTTTATTTTTTTCTCACATATAAGGGTCACACGCCCGTGTGGCATGGTCGTGTAGCCCACATGGTCGTGTCTCTGGGGCGTGTAACTCTCTAACTTGCATCCATGAAGAAACTTGGGTCACACAGACTAAGCACACGCCCGTGTTGCTAGGCCGTATGAGAATTAATATTTCACCTTTTAGGTGGAAACTTCATACGGCCGTATCACATGGCCATGTTTAGAACCCTTGTATGTCACACGGCCAAGCCAAACGCCCATGTGTTAGGCTGTGTGTTTAAACCTGGACATTTTGTTTTTCATTTTTAAGATACAGAGGACACACAGCCTTAACACACGCCCATGTGTTTGCCCGTGTGGACGAAAATAGGCCATATAAGGCCACTTTTCTCACCCTTATACTGTCTTCCTACAGAAAAACACATTTATATATCAACAAAGTCCAACTAACCAGCCATTTCAAGCTAAAACATGTATATTTCATTATCTAACACAACCATCACATTCAAATTACTTTGCATACTTAATCATTCATAATTTTCATTATCATTTCAACCCCTATACATGCCATATAAATTAAAAAGATGTTTAACAAAATCTATCGGAGTAAATCTGGATAGTGTGATCTTCAATGTAGATCCGATCCTCCGAATATAGATACGTCAATCTACAAAAAACAATAAACATACACAAGTAAGCTTATAGAAGCTTAGTAAGCTCAAAGGCATAGAAAGTAAATCTTACCGAATATTTTGTAACAATTATATAATATACAATTTCACTAATTCCTTTTGTCAATCACAAAATCAGTGATAAGTTCACTTGATTGAATTCAATGTCATTTATTAACAAATTTTAATCTCTTGGGCCCATTTATCACTTACCTTTCTTAATCAAATTAGGGAACAATTGCGGAATTGAGTACTTCGTTTTCACAATCCATAGTAAAACTATGGGCTTGCACATAGTCACATATCATACACCGAAGCCATATCTTAGCCATGGTCTTACACGGATCACATATTACACTGATGCCATATCCTAGATATAGTCTTACACAGAAGCACATAATCACATCACACCGATGCCATAGCCCAGCTACGGTCTTATACAGAAAACACATATCACATGTTGCCATGGTCTAACCATGGTCTTTTCCATCAATTCGTCTTAGTAACTGAACGAAAGTACTCAAATTCGTCGTTCCACCTAATTTGTACTTTTACTCAAACATTATTTCACAATTATCACAATTTAATAACATTCATACACAATAATATACCATAGCATTCATGAAATTTTCATAACAAAACATTGAATTTAGCCATATGAACTTACCTAGGCCAATTCGCAAAAGTCGTGCAAGTTCAATGACTATTTGACTATTTTTTTTTTTTTACAATTCACTTCGAATTCTTGACCTATAATTGTAAAATCATTCATTTATTAGCATTCATTTCAATTTTACTTTACTTCACAGTTTATACCCTTTAATTCTTAAAATTACACTTTTATCCCAAATTTTATAGTTTTTACAATTTGATCCATGCTCAATTTACCCATCAATTGAACTAATTTCTCTTATTTAATACTTTGTCTAAAAATTATGAACTATTTCACAGCCTTTTACATTTAAAATTTCAACACAAAACTCTAATTCTAAATTCTTTCACAATTTAATCCTAAATATCAATTTCTATTTAATTATCTCCATAAAATCATCACACAATGAAATTAAAGCTTCAATTCTATACTAAGTCATCATAAACTTCCAACACTTATTCATGGAAATTTCCTAAATCATTCATAAAATCAGCCACGCCACACGGGTGTGTCCCTTGTCACGCAGGTGTGTGACCCTTATATAGAGGTGTGCATGGGCTGGGACACCCGGCCCAGCTCGAAGGCCCGCCCGAAATGTGGGAGGGTTTGAGCAAAAATATAGGCCTGAAAAATAGGATTGGGCAACAAAATAAGGTCCGTTTAAAAAATAGGCCGAGCCTCGGGTAAGGCATTTTTGGCCTGGGCCCGGCCCAAATTCACTACATGACAATTTTTTTAATATTATTTTCTTATTGTTTTCTCCCTATTTTGCTACTATTTTACTATTATGTTGTTACTATTTTGTTGTTATTGTTTGGATATTATATAAAACTTATTTTATTGTTAATTTTTATTATTATTTTAAAGACATTTGTTAATTTTGTTATTATTTTATAAATATTTGCTTGTTAAGTTGCATCTATTTTAGTGTTATTTAAGTATACATATTTTTTAAAATTTATTTTCAATTTGTTGAGAAATATTTATTTGATGTTTTTAGTATTTTTGATGGTTTATATATATTTTAAAATTATATAAAAATAATAATATAAAAATTAATATGGGTAGGCCGGGTCAAGCCCAAGTTTTAACATTTTTATTCGGGTCGGGCTTGGGCAAAATTTTAGGCCTAATTTTTCGGCCGGGCCTAGCAAACGGGTCTAAAGTTTTAGTTGGGCCCGGCTCGACCTAGCCCATGCACACCTCTACCCTTATATAAGAGAAAATAAAAAAATAAAAATTTTTGAAAATTTCCCTAATGTTCTGGTTTAGTCCCAACCCGATTCTAAAGCATGTTATGGGCCTCGAGGGTCCATTTAAGGGACGTTTATAATAAATCATGGTAATTGAACAGTAAATGAATAAAATTTCTGTAAGTGTTTCGTACTTCTCCATAATGCCTCGTAACCCTGTTCTAGAAACGAATACGGGTTAGGGGTGTTACATGTTCTCCTTTGAGAACCATGGTTTTATGAGTTGAATAACTCTTAGTGCTATATCTTCTTGGTTGTGTGGGTTGGAATGCACATTTTTGCAATGTTAAAACATATGCTTGGTGGTGTTAGGATGGAATTCTTGAGTGTTTGAGACCCATCTTACTAAGGTTATCAAAGGATAAGACGATTGAAGTTAAAAATGTCAAATAATGATGAAAATGTATAATTGTAATAAAAAAAAGAAAGAATAAAATTATGAGATAAAAAATTGAATTGAATTAAACCATATTTAATATGTCTAGCTTATATGTTAAATAATGTTGATAATCTCTTTATAAAAGTGTGTTTATAAAATTCTACTTTTACATCTATTTTTGAATTATCTTAATATCTCATGCTTTATATTTACGTTTACTATATTCCAATGGAGAACGATTAACTTAGCTAACTCCCTCAATGGAGCAAGGTAAGTATGGTAATTTCCATTTGAACTATAAGCAAGTATACTTGTGCATTGTTATTTTTGCACGTAGATTGCACTTTCAGATCCTCAAAACCAACACTCTTTTGTGAAGCATCACACTATCATCAAGACTACTAAAGTATGAAATTCACATATTTGTGTATTGTGGCATGCACCTAGGCTTCCACATGTGTAAATATGCTTATTTCATTTGTAATTCAGTACTTGAGGCATTGGTTGTGATGTAGTTGTTAAAGGCTTATGTCTTATGTGACATTACGAGAATCATATGGAAACCTCATTTGCATGCATGCAAGATCATTTGCTATGAGCTTAGATTTTACGATTAGTTGACTTACTTAGAATGGTTTTATAATGATTTTATTTTGTTAATATTCTTCATGAATGGTCTGTTAGATAATGGTTTTGAATTGAGGCATTAGTTGTGATGTAGTTGTTAAAGCCTTATGTCTTATGTGACATTATGAGAATAGTATGGAAACCTCATTTGCATGAATGCAAATAGTTTCATTTGCTATAAGCTCTAATTTTACGGTTGATTGACTTACTTGGAATGGTTTTATGATGATTTTATTTTTTTTATATTCTTCATGAATGGTTTGTTAGATAATGGTTCTGAATTGAGCAAGTTCTTATGTACACTTTCACTTATACATGGTCATTTTTGTAGCATGTTTCATGTTTACCTTAATGTGAGGTGTTTCAGTTTGAGTTTTAGGTGTTTGGAACTCAAAAATTTAGTCCCCTACACCTTAGGTTTGATACCCATGGTGTAGGTATCAATTCCTAACTGAAATAGAGCAAAAAATTGCATCCCAAGTACTCGGGACCTAGTACCCTTGTCAAAGGTACCGCACTCGGATTTACAATATGGTTTCCTGAATAGTTTAAGGACTTGGGTGCGATACCTAAGGCCCTAGGTACCAATACATGGGTCCTAACAATGCTACTGTATTGTTTTGTTGAAAACGAGCCCTCCAAGGTTCGTATATGGTCCTGAGCACTTACATCTTGATTCAAAATGGTTTTAACAAGTTTTTAAAGTTCTAAAATTACTTTTACCAATTTTACATGATTTTATAAAAAAATTACTATTTAATTTTTTAAAATATATTCAAGATTTTTTTTTCATGAAAGTGCTTTGGTGGTATCTCCCATCTGTACCGATCATTGGGACGGGTAAGAGGTGTTGCAGCCTAATTACTTTTTCTTTTTACTACTTTATGTAATGTCATTATTTTGTGTGGGGCGTTTCTGAGAAGGGGAATTTTTTTTTTGTATAGGAATTACAATGTTGATAATCTTGTTGGTAATTTATTTGGGCATTATAATTTACAAATACAAAAACACAAACACTTAGTTTATTTTACTATTATTATAACTCATACTTTAGGTACCAATTTAGATCATTTTGGCAAGTTTCAACTATGTAATTTGCTTACATTTCAATTGATTGCAAATTTCACTACAATAAAACCAACAAACCATTTCCAATACCATCAATTTTAGAATCAATTTCATTTCTTCTTAATTCCACGATTACATTTCTATTACTAAACTAAAAATAAGCTAACATAAAGAATCTCAAGGATCAAATATTCTCTTTTATTCCCCTCTTTTAGCTTCACTTCGAACCCATTATATGATCATATATAAAATAAGTGCACAAAAATCCAAAATTTTCTCTCTTTCCTTCTCTCTATCTCTATGATTCCAACTTTTCTCAACATTCCAAACATCACCACCTTTGCATAGGTGGGATATGTTGTAATTCGATATGCTAAATTAGGCTTTCCAATACACTCGGGGATATTAATTTCAAGAAATTTAAGTATCTTTTCTATGATTTTTTCAAGTTTTAGCGTTTAACATTAATAAACGTTTTTGCTTAGTTTTGTTCCTATTGAGACCCAAATTGACAAAATGGCGCCATGGGGACCTAACAATGTGTTTGAATTGGTGTAGGGAGACGACAATGGCTCGACCTCGAGAAAAATATCATTTAGTGTGGGTGTCGCAAAATTGATGCTATGGAAGTCACGACACCGAGTCCCTTTGCCTCGAGGATACAATAATTCAACGAGAAATTAACTCGGAGCCTATTATCGAGAGAGTTGTGACATCGAGGGTATGATGTCACGACATTGAGCCAAAATTGTAATACCAAGCCTATGAGGTCGTGATATCCCTAAAGGTGTTGAAGTGAAGAAATTATGTCAAACACTAGTGATATTGCGGCACCGACTAGTGGATGTCGCGACATCGAGAACCCCTACAACTACGAAGGCACCACTATCAAGGGTGTCTGAAAAAATTGTTGTAGGGCTAGTCTTTTATCCAACATCAACCTAAGCCAAAACATCACTTTCAGGGGCATTTTTATCTAAAATTTAGAATTGTATTTAGGTGACAAAAGTGCATTTTGGCTGAACACTTTAAAGTGTCAACTTTCTTTCAGTTTTTTAAGCTTAGTAGTTAGTTTCTTCTTTTTTTTTTTGTAGGATTCTATTCATAGCTTTTCTGAGTTTAGTTAGTTTTTGCTATAGTTTTTGTATTATTTGCATTTTGGTACTCTAACTTTAGTTTTTATTTTGATTTTCATCCAAAGCCTTTAATGTATTTCAGTTCCATTTTCTTTTCAAAGTATAAAAATCTAAACTTTATTTGTATTTTCACCTCTATTGTTGCTATCATCATCTTCTCTAAGAAACCACCAAAAAAATTCCTAAGCTTTCTTTCACCCTACTCTTATGGTTATTTTAATGTATGAATTGAGTATGTGTTGGGTTGTTATTTGGATGAAAATTATGTTGAGTAACTAAATCTATGGTGGTTGGTTGATGGAAATGTTGTTTGGTTAGTTTTTGGTATATTGACTAAATTGCAAAAACTGGACTAAATCGAATAGACTTCAAAACTTAGAATTGATGCCTTTAAGTGAATATTTAGGTAGGTGAGATTGAGAGGAGAGCCTATTGAGCACCAGTTTGGTTGTCCCGAGTTAGTTTAGTGAGGTCAAGAGATAAACCAAACTAAATCGTCTAGTTTGGTAAAATGGTCATTGAGATAAGCCTTCTAAACCCCTAATCTAAAGACTAATCAGCAATATGGAAGTCAACCAACCGGTTGTGTGTCTTGAATTGTTAATTGTGTAAGTTTGTCTATTTTACAATTTGATCTTTCTTAGTGTTAGATAATCTATTAGTGTAATTACCATTTATTATGAATTGTCGTAATTTTATGCTTAGCGAGTAGTTAGCTAGACTTACTCTTTGCATACTTTGTTCGCATTAATATTTTTATCCTCGAATTCTCTTGGGTTCGATCTTTAGAATACACGGGTGTTCCGTTGTAACACTACAAATATTGCAACCCGACCTGTCACACTTGCAGTATATTGTTAGATATTTAAGTTTAATTGTGTTGATTCATAGCTCCGATGCACACACGCCGTGGCGCAATGAAGGTGTCATAAGAGGATCAAAGTAAGTAAAAAAGCCCCTAATTTTATTCCCATAATTCTAATAACAAAAAAAAAAAGATCCTACCTAGGTTATCATTGGATCAAGAAGTCTTTAATTGAGTTAGGTTCTCAAAATAACATGCAAGTATGGCATTAGGTGCCTCCATTTTCGATTTTTTTTATCTTCCTCTTTCCTCTTTTCTTTGCCAACTAATTGCATGAAAGAGTGATTTCCTCTTAAAAGTAAACATTATAAAATTAAAACTTTTAGAGTAAAAATAATTAACTACTTAGATGATAGTGACGTTGCTTAACCTAAACATTAAATGACAATATTTGTGCCATCTAAGACTTCCGTTACGAGGTTAATGAAAGATAATAGCTTAATGATTAAAATGTAACAAGTCAATCATGTTAATAATCATATCGTAGCTTTTTAAAATTTAATGACCAATGTATAATTTAAATCATATATGAATGATTAAAATGAGAATTTGCCCTATGACAAATGAGGTAAGCGTCGAAAGTATAAAACAGCTTCCAACTCCGGAAAAATATACACAATGGAATCCGGACCCAAGAAAACAGTCTTTAATTTTTGTTCTTATTTTCAACGGAAGCCAAAGTCAGTGACATGAACAACGACGACGATAAAGATCCATGGTTAGCACCCGACAAACTCTACCATTTCCTCTTTTGCTTCTTTCTTACCCTCTTCTTCTCCGCTTTAGCTTCTCTATCCCGCTACCATTTTCTCCGTAGCCATTCTACTCGGGTCGGATCCATCCTCTCCCTCTTAGCTGGCGCTGCCAAAGAGGCTGCTGATCAACTCGAGTTTTTCCCCTCTGCTGGTGCTTCCGCCAGAGATGGCCTCGCGGATCTCCTTGGGGTTTTGGTAGCTGCAATGGCGCTTTCTTTGTGGAATAGGCTGCGCCGATCCCGACCCGATTCGGGAAACACCAGGCGGGTTTTGCCTGTTTGATTGAGATTCCATGGTTCGTTTGATAAATGCTTAACTGATTTTATGTGTTTAAACATGTGTGGCTAGCTGCTTCTTGGATAGGAGACGTTTGGTTGCCGAGAAAATTTTGTGATTTTCTTTTTCATTTTCTTTTGGACTAGCCGTTGTGGAATTGGGATTAATTTCTTTCACAGGATTGGCGTTTTTAAAGAGCATAGGATTGTTCGATTGGTGAGAAATTGAATGCAAAGAGAAATGATAATTTTTCAAGGTTTCGGGAACTTGAGATTCTATTTCTGGGATTAAAACTATAGAATATATTGGCTGATGTCTAAAACAAAAGTTTGACAAGGCTAATGTACTTCTATAATTCATTTGGCTTTGTTTGCCTGATGGGAAAATATGTGAAAGCAAGGCGAAAGCTTTGGATTTTGGCGTTATAATCCATTTGGCTTTGTTTGGTTGATTGGGAAACAAGAGACACCGAAGCAAAATCTTTGGATTTTGGCTTTGTTTGGTTGATGGGGAAACAAGAGAAAGCAAGGCGTAAGGTTCGGATTTTGGCATTATAATCCATTTGAATTTGTATTTTGGCATTAATGGTGTGTTCTTGTTGTTCCTTCGGAAATTTCCTGGTGCTCATTGTAGCTAGTTGTATTAGAAACTTTCAAGGAATATTCTATCAGCTTTCGCTTAGTTCTATGTGTGGAGATTTCTTTCTTTTTTTCATGTTTTCTTTCTTTAACGATCCAGATTCAGACTTGTTCCTCATATCATGCGTATATTGGGGTATGGTCGTATTCCCTGCGCATACATCAAAAGCATTATCCTCTTTGATGTCTATAAACCCCTCCAGGCTTTCACCCAACGATGCACCTCTGTCGACTCAAACCAAGCTTTGGCCTTTCGAGGAGAGGTCCTTGGTTTGAACATACCGAGTGCTCGTATTTAGCATTCACACCCGAGTCCAAATAATATATACTCTATACTATTTTCTTAATGTGATTGCTCTGCTCAACTGAATACTAAAGGTTCAACAAAGAGCTAAAGAGAACAGTTTGGAAGAAAATACAGAGAGTTGCAATATCCCGTTGTCAATCCTCTGATACAGGTATGTATATTCAAAAAAGAGAAATCTAAGTGACAAGCTTGACCGTGCTGTTTGTTATACATGCATATATCATATATGTGATTGATACATGCAGTTCACTTATTTACATACAAATCCTAATGTGTTTCCCCCTTTAGTCATTTTGCAATATCTAGTCATGGAGTTCTGATAATGGAGGTTGTTGATGGATGTTAATACCCCCTGAAGCAGCTCCTCACGGTTGATAGCGTCTCACCGTCTTCATCAGGCATCTCAACAGCAGCATGGGTTCCTGCATCACATGGCTTTGTTACTTAGATTCAAATGTGAGTGTTGAATAGAGGTATGCATCTAGCACAGGCATGGTTAGATTTTTCTAAATTTGTTCATGTATTTGGAGGGAGGGTTCTTTCATTCAGCTTTTTGCGGCTTCAATTATGATTTATGTTACTTTTGGCTTGATTATAAGTGTCGAAGATGAGTATATTTTCAATGTTGTCAAGATTTCTATGTAGTTGAAAAGCTTTTTGAAATTTTATATCTCTATACCTATAATTGGCTGCGATAAACATGGGTGTCAAAAACACATGTATTGAGATGAAATAGGGATAATGTCACATTTGTTACCCTTATTTTTATAAAATGTCTAATATTTTACTTTTATTTTGAAAACATCTTATGTGATATTTGAATTATTAAATTGTTTATTATATATTATCCGTACTTTCATAAAATGTCTATTGTAGTATTTGAATTATCAATCCTTGTAGTATTATGTTACTTGAAATTAATACTTTTAGTAAATGCAAATCGAACTAATGAAAATTTCACACATGAATTTTTTTTCCAAATCATCAATTTCTGAAAAGCAAAATGAAACAAATAAAATGGAATGCAATTAAATTGAAAAACAAATAACTAAACCTAATCAATTTCATTCGTAGAGATTTTGAAGAGCAAGGTAGTAATAGGTTTGGATTTGTAAATTTTGAATAATTTTTTTCAATTTTTTTAATACCCTAATTTTTTTAAAATTACCCTAAAATTTTCTCTTGCTTGATTTTTGAACGGTAGATTGAATAACTTGATTTTGACTACCATTATATTCTTCAAATTTTGCTAAGAAGGTGAAGGTTTTGAAAGGAAATTTGGAGAATATTAAGATTAAATTTTTGCATTTAGAGTTTCAAGTGGATAAATTTTGAGTTCAAATGGGAAGCTCTTTGAAGAGTACGCCTTTAATATTTATTTTAATAGATAATATGACGTTTTTGGTTATGTAAATTTAGTATTTATGTTTTTGATTTCATAAAATATTTTCAAAGTGCAAGTATCACATTAGACATTTTATAAAAGTATAGATACCAAATATAACATTTTGCCTATTTAAATATGTTTATATAGCATGCTATGTTTAGTATTTTAACAATATATTAAAATTTTCTTTTATATTTTCATTACTAAGATAATTTTTTAAATAGTTTTAAAATATCTTTACTAAACTCATGCAAATTGCCATTTGTTTGGTAAAATATTTTTTAAATATATAAAAAATTTTAAAAATATGAATTTAATTATGTTTTATTAATATTTTAACACTCTTGTATTTATAGTTGGGTATGTTGTATTATGGTTTTATTCAAAAATTTGTCAAAAACAGAAATTGTTTAGGCAGTTTTTGAGAGTGACCAAACCATTGCCACCTACCATTGCCAACTAGTAGTAGCACTATCTGTTCAGAAAACTTGCCATGCTTATGGTAGAAAATTTTGACAACAAAATTCACTGGGCTTTAATTCTTGGTGTTACTTTGGATAACTACAAACCTATCCTTAATTTCCAAACTACGCATAGTAATATCTTGAAAGATTGCTTTGGATTTAAATTGAAGCAATCAACTTCCCAAGTTTAGTGAATTGGATAGAATCGGGCTAAACTAATAAGTATATTCTATAGATTCTTGACTTATCATAAGCTACTTGAAGATATTCTTTTTGCATATTATCATGCTTATTTTGAGAGAAAATTGATTGTAAATAATTTAGTATGTTAGAAAGTTTTAATTACTTATATATTAGAGACTTATATAGGTAATGTACCAAACTGTGAGAGCACTTTATGTTCATTGAGAAATGTTTATTTGAGTGCACTGAGTGAAACACTACAGGAAAACAGACTTTTAGCGGCGCTTTTTTTAGCCTTTAGCGGCGTTTTTAGGCGCCACTAAAACTTTTAGCGGCGCTTTTTAAAACGCCGCAAAAAACGCTGCTATAGGTAACGCCACAAAAATTTGTGGCGTTTATTGGAAAAAAACGCCGCTAAAGGTCAAGGCTTTTAGCGGCGTTTGTGGGGAAAGCGCCGCTAAAGGTCAAGGCTTTTAGCGACGTTTTTTTTACAAACGCCGCTAAATTTGACAGATTTGTAATATTTTTTTTCACCAATATCCAGCCCTTCCTGCATTAAAATCCAACCAAATACAACAAATATAATATAAAATGCAGCCAAAAACAGCAAATTTAACATAAAAAATACAACAAAAAACATTAATTCTAAATGATACTTCAAATTTAACTAAAGATATATGATATAATTAATAAATAAAGTATAATTTAAAATATTTTTACAATAATGTTAAACGTGACAAAACTTAAAAACATTCTTACAATAAGAAAACTAATGTCTAAGACGGCGGCTTTTGCGATTGTTGAAACATATGCATCATCTGCTGAAGTTGTAGCTGGAGGTCATCGTACTTTTTACTCTCTTCTGCTACCATCGGTCGTGCCTCTGCCTCTCTCGCTGCAGCCGCTGCCTCCCTCTCTGCTGCCTCCGCTCTAAGTTGTTACTGGAGTTCTTCATATTTTCGTTGAACCTCGACAATTTGCTCAACCGTGTTCGCTTGCATCTGAGCTATCTGGTCTCTTAACCTCTGAACTTCAGCTTGAGCTTGACTTCCGGAAGGCATGTATTGCTGGGAGCCGGATCTAAAATATTGGGTCGGGGTAACACCAGGTCCTTGAAATCGAACCCGACCGTACCTTTCAGGACCCAAAACTTCAGTGATAATTCTGTTATCAATGTTCTCAAGATTAACCGAACTATAACTCAAAGCAATCGCTTCATATTCTGCCTTCTTCTCCTTTAGTTTCTCCTAAAAAATCAATTAAAGAGTTAGAAACGAAATATATAATAAAAAAATGCAACATAACTTAACATTTTTTAAAACTACTGATGATGAATTGAATTAAACAATTATAATTAAAGATTATAAATATTTAGAATAAATCAAATATTATTAAGTGAATATACCATAATTTCTCCAGCTTCGGATGTCATAGGAGATCCATCTTTCTTCCTATGCGTAATCTCAAAAAGCTGAAGGCGTCCAAATTTTTGTCCAGATTTGACTTCCTACAATATAGTAGTAAGAATATTATTTAATAATAGAAAGTTATTAATATTTGAAAGAATTAATAAATTCATAATACCTCGGCCTCAGCTACAGAAGCAAAACTTCTCGACCCTGCCGTGTGCGTGAATTTTTGTTTTTGCCTGCTGCTTGTTCCAACTCGCTCACGGTCCTACATAATAAAATTATTATCACGTATATAGTAAACACTATATATAAGAATTTGGAAATACGCAATACCTCTCCTTTCTTTGAATTCCAAAATCTAACTGCATCTTCCCATTGATACCTCAGCATTCCTGGCGGAACATTTCTCAGTTTTTCCTCGAGGCTTATGTCTTTCTTAAAATATTGTTTCTTTAAAGTGCTTTTATTGTCTCTCCATCTTTTACCTAATGCCTTCTTGATATAATCATCGAAGACTTCTAAAGCAAATCTCTCCTAAAAAAACATAAGTTTAGAATGTAAATATAAATGAAACTTAAACCAAAGTATTATAAATTGCATTCACATTTTGTTACCTTAATATTAGCGAGAGCCTGATTTTTGTTGCTATCAGGCATATGATGCCATGATTCGTAGTTGATGGGCAACATATTTTCAATTCGTGCTAAAATGCCCAAATAGCCTGCTAAAAGTCGAGCTTCAGATCCAACAGGCTGACCATGAGTATTTCTACTTACTTTAACACGCTCGAAAGGGTTCTAAGTCATATAAATCTCTAAGTAGCGTACGTCCTCGAACTCTGCGCGTCCCACCACTTTCAGCTGAAAAATGATATACTATTATTATATTAAAATTGACAAATAATTCAATAATAAAAGTCAACACATGTAAAATGAACATAATATTACTTTGAAATTCTTCAGGCTCATCAAGTGTCTCCGGCACATTCGAAGATCCAACAACTGTCTGCTGTTCACTATTTCTTTCTTCCGAATTTGGAGTATTCTGGACAATACTTAAATCTCGTACTCTTCTTCTACGCATTTTTCCTGCAATACACATAAAATAATTAAAGTTTTAGTAACAAATTTAGCACAATAGTAGTACATATAAACTAGTTAAATTATATAACATGACAAAGATTAAAATTATAATATTACATATAATTAAAAAATTGTAAAATCTTACTACATCATTATTCGTAAATATCTTCATCCACATCATGTCGAACCCATTGATGTTGTGTATTAGTACTAGGGATATTTTTATCTAAGTTTTGTTCTGGAAAAGGTAATGTTTCTGATCTTAAAACGATGTCATCTCTACTTCCATTACCCATTTCAAACAAGTCTCTAGGGGTGTTCCGGAGTACAACATACCAACCCTCATCAGTTGGATCTTTCGAATAAAAAACTTGTTTCACTTGAGAGGAAAATACATATGGCTCGTCCATCAATTGTTGTCCAGTGTGAATCAAGCGAGAGAAATTCAACATTGTAAAACCAAATTGATCTTCGTTAATTCCTCGAGCAGTATTAACATCAGCCCAATCACACCGAAATAAGACAACTTTCCATCTGCCATAGTAATCCAACTCAATAATGTCGGTAATAAGTCCGTAATACTCCACATTACCCTCAACCGGATTACTGTCCCTAGCACTAGCATAACTTGTAATTGAAGAATTAACAACAACTCCACAATTTTGAGTTCTCCTCATTCTCTCACGATACTTTGTATGAAATCTGTATCCATTGATGAGGAAGGCACTATATCTTTTTATTATTCTGTTCGGACCTTGGGAAAGCCATTTAACTTCGTCATTGACGTCCTTTCCACTCCAAACCTATTGAATCGAAAGTAAATTGAATAATTAACTAAATTTCGGGATTATATGTAACTTATTAACTTTAGTTACATACCGTTTGACTTAACCATTCATGAAAAGATTCTGTGAATAACTTATTAATCTCTCGATGTTGCAATCTTCGAGAGCGTGCACGAGATCTCAAAATTTGTTTGTACTCACTATGTTAAAAACAAGTGTATTTGGTTAGAAGATAAACAAATCAAAACGACAAATATGTGAGGAAATTTTAGAACTTACTTGCGTAACGGTTCAACTAAATCGTGGTGAAAAAGTACATATCGATGTGCTTGTATCCATGATATATCATCTAATTCTGCAATTTCAACTTTGCCGATTGGTTCTCCATAACTTTGGAATAAATAAGTTTCGGCCAAGTTATGATCATTGAGCCCAGCATTTCTATTTGGTCTATTCAATCGTGTTTCAACATCTTCTAAATATCTAGAACAGAATGTCATGCACTCCTCTGCCAAGTAGCCTTCAACAATTGATCCTTCTGGATAACGCTTATTACGACAATAAGATTTCAATTTGCTTAGGAGCCTAAACACGATATACAATATTTATCAAAAGTTGTAACTAAATGTATAGACGCGAATAAATAAATACTTGACAAATAAAGTAGCACCTTTCTATTGGATACATCCATCGATAAAAAACCGGTCCACCAAGTATTGCTTCGTGAGGGAGATGGATTACCAAGTGCACCATAATAGTGAAGAAGGAAGGTGGAAAGATCTTCTCCAAATTGCATAAAGTCAAAGCAGCTCGATCCTGTACTTTCTTAAGTTCTTCAACATCCAAAACTTTGCCACAAATAGCTTTCATTATATTGGATAGTTCAATTATACAGGACGTCACATTTTTTGACATGCAGCACCGTAAAGCAACTGGGAGTAAATCTTGCATCAAGATGTGGTAATTATGTGATTTTAATGAATATAATCTTCGATCTTTAAGACTCACACATCGAGATATATTTGACACATACGCATTTGGGACCTTTATATCCTTCAACACCATACAAAACACCTCTTTCTCTTCCATTGACATTGAAAAAATAGAAGGCGACAACCGATATTTCCCATTCGGAAGTACTTGAGGATGAAGATCACGCCGAATTCTCATATCAACTAAATCAAGTCGACTCTGAAGATTGTCTTTTGATTTTCCATCGACATTCAAAATTGTCCCAATTATGTTCTCACAGACATTCTTCTCAATATGCATGACATCAAGATTGTGACGTAAAATATTATGCTCCCAATAAGGTAACTCAAAAAAATACTTCTTTTTTTCCATAAGTGTGCCTCATTAGGATCATCCTCTTCGTCAGATTCATCATCAGATTCATCCCTCGATATTCTCTTTGATCTCGTGTTAGGTGGTTGATTCATCTTCCCATAACTAAAGTTGATATCTTTTAACATAAACAAGATTTCAGATCCAACGGTCTGCTGAGGAGCTCCTCTGTACTCTTCAGTACCGTCAAATAGAGTCCTCTGAAATCTAAATTTATGATTTCCATCTAACCACCGACGATGGCTCATGTAAGAGAACTTCTTCCCATTGTACAACCACTTCGAACAAGTTTGCGCAGCACAACAAGGACAAGCATAATGTCCTTTAGTACTCCAACCCGATAAATTAACATAAGCCGGGAAATCATTAATTGTCCACAATAAAGCGTCACGTAAATTAAAGTTCTCATTTCTCAATACATCATATGTCTCAACACCCGCCCATAATTGTTTTAACTCTTCAATAAGTGGCTGCAAATAGATGTCAGTATCATTTCCGGGACCTTTCTCTCCAGGGATAATCATTGATAAAATAAATGAAGATTGCTTCATGCAAATCCATGGAGGCAAATTGTAAGGAACAAGCACTACAGGCCAAGTACTGTACGAAGTACTCATGATTTTAAATGGATTAAAGCCATCAGCTGCTAGCCCAAGCCTCACATTCCGAGGATCGCTTGCAAAGCTTGGAAATTTACTGTCAAATGATTTCCAAGCTAAAGAATCCGCAGGATGTCTTAATAATCCATCATCGGTCCGTTGATCATTATGCCACCTCATAGATTCGGCTGTCTTTGAGGACATGAAAAGCCTTTGAAGTCTTGGTATCAGGCGAAAATATCGCAAGACCTTGACTGGCTTCTTTCTTAATTGTGCCCCACCTTCATCCGTATTCACATCTTCTGTATTACTATTCATCCAACGAGACTTACCGCAAACATGACAAGATTGTTGGTTTTTCTGATCACCCCAGTACAACATGCAGTCATTTGGGCAACTATGAATTTTATCGTACCCAAGGCCCAAATCTTTTATTAGTCTCTTCATGTCTTGACAAGACTGGGGAATTTTTGCAAACGGAAACATCTCTTTTAGAAACTCTAGCAGCATTGTAAAAGAGTTTCCGGTCCACCCTCCCAAACATTTTAAGTGAAATAGACGAATGCAGAAGGACAATTTTGAATATTTTGATCCCTCGTAAAGTTCTTCATTCATTTCATTAAGTAAATTGTAGAACTTAGCCGCTTCTTCATTTGGCTCCTCATTAGGTGCACTTGTTCCCGTTTCGTAAAAAACATTTCCAGTAATATTACAATCCTCAGATATAATAAAGTCAGGTGGAAACGATTGCTCACCATGACTACGCATATTAAATGCATCCCGCAACATATCTTCCATGTCATCTTGTCTAACATACTGATGGTAATCAGTATCAGGATAAGTCGGATTAATCGTTGAAGAAGTTCCACTAGATGTACACTATCCATGGAAAATCCATTTTTATACCCCCGAATAAAGCCATCAACAATTAGATGTTCGTAGACAACTTCACGAAAATGCCAGTAGATGTTGCCACACTTCTTACACGGGCAAAGAATCATATTCTCTTGGCTTGCATTTTGAAATGCAAAATTTAGAAAAGTTTGTACTCCATTTTGATAGGCATTGCTTACCCTTGACAATTTCATCCAACTCCTATCCATTTTGTAGTTCTTGAAATCTAAAGTTGACAACATATAAGTTATGTAAGTTATATAAGTTATGTAAGTTATGTAAGTTATATAAGTTATGTAAGTTATGTATGTTATATGAGTTATGTAAGTTATATAAGTTATATATTTATCTAAGTTATATAAGTTATGTACGTTTTGTAAGTTATATAAATTATGATATCAAATATATTTATGTATTATGTAAGTTTTTTATTTCACGATGTGGAAAATCACATGGATAATATATATCAAGTATCAAGTATCTACAGGTAAGTAGCAGGATTAAATAATATTTAATTAAATAATATTTATAAAAATTATTTTAATTAAGTAATATACATGTCGTTCGTTTTTATTTGACAAATCACATGTGCAGTTAAAATAGTCCACACTTAATTTAATTTATGTTTTACAAGTCATCTTTTCTTAACTACATATTAAAGCACTGTGTGGACATCCGTATTTAGCTTAAAAGCTATGATTTAGTTGGAATAAAAAGTTTAACTTAAATGGTAAAACGGACGATAATATTTGTGATAAAAAGTCTTTTTGAATTTTTTAAGATTCATCATACGTGGCGTTGTTACACCTAGGGAGGATCCATTATATCTTGCAGCTCGATATAAGGCAACCCGTCAAGTTTCCAGCCTATATACTTTGAATCTTTAAAATATTTAAATATTAAAATCAAACATTATTAATATAAAAAAATAGTGATTTGAATATAATAATATCAAAAAAGAATCGTAGTTTAATTTTTATAAGTAAATTGGAAATAAATTAATGTTATATAAATATTCAATAGTAAATGAGCTCGATAGAACTTTTTTCAAGTCTTTTTGAATTTTTTAAGATTCATCATACGTGGCGTTGTTACACCTAGGGAGGATCCATTATATCTTGCAGCTCGATATAAGGCAACCCGTCAGGTTTCCAGCCTATATACTTTGAATCTTTAAAATATTTAAATATTAAAATCGAACATTATTAATATAAAAAAATAGTAATTTGAATATAATAATATCAAAAAAGAATCGTAGTTTAATTTTTATAAGTAAATTGGAAATAAATTAATGTTATATAAATATTCAATAGTAAATGAGCTCGATAGAACTTTTTTCAAGTCTTTTTGAATTTTTTAAGATTCATCATACGTGGCGTTGTTACACTTAGGGAGGATCCATTATATCTTGCAGCTCGATATAAGGCAACCCGTCAGGTTTCCAGCCTATATACTTTGAATCTTTAAAATATTTAAAATAAGGTTGGAGAGAAGGTCAGCTATTGTTGTAATTTTAATGGACAAGCAAGCTACACGGTAATAAAATTAATTCATACCTATTCATACTTAAGTTGAATCAAATAATAATTAAGTTGAACCAAATATTTAAAATTAATTTGGAAACAAAATAGTTCTACTCCAAACAGAACCAGCAATTAAATCTTTACAATATCGCAACCCCAAAATATTAATTTTTCCAAAATCATCATGATAAAACTATTATTGATTAGAATTTTGAAATAAAGCCTACCTTAATAAAACGTACCTAGTCTACTCCACTCTCACCAGCAAGCAGAGGCTGGAGTCAAAAAAGTAATATTTGTTAAGTAATTTAAAGTGAAAATGCATAGAAATAAGGATCAAAATTTAGCAACGAAACCTGTACGTACCTAGAACAAATGCCAATGGCTGTGGTGTATTTAGTTGCACCAAATATTAATTCAAGTGCTCGATAGTACCTAGAACAGATGTAAGATTATAAGAGTAGCACCAAATATATTTTAGTTTAAGCAAATATAAAAACTTTATCTATATCAATTTTGCAAGTACCCACTTGTACCAGGATCAAAGACACTGCCAATGAAGCTGTACACCTCAGCAAAATCTGGCAAAACTGCACAGTAAATACATAAGTTGGATAGAAACATGAAAACAGACCAAAAGAACATCTAAAAAACCAAAATGGAATCACCATTATTATGTAAACATGAAAATGCACAGCTTTAAACAAACCAACTTTGCATGTGCAGAATCATACTCCACAAAACTCATAAACATTAACTTCTCCTAACCAGAATACCAACTTTATGTGTACAGAGGCCTTGATGAAAACTAACATAACTATCGTCCAACTAAATTCAAATTAAACTCTAGCTGAGAGGTTAAACCTGGTACACCCGAGTCCTAAACTCCTTTTGCGGTGATAGACCATTGAAAATGGCAAGCCCACACATTACCACGTTTTGTTTGATGAAAATGGCTTCACTGCTGACATCTTGCAAGTGCTCACAAACAGTTTATGTTACACGTATGTGTCTACTTCTTTCTCTATAATCTTGAAATGGGGTGAATAAATAATGCTTTAGATCAGCACCTAGTAATTATATAATAATAATTTTACTTTTTGGACAGGTATGCGAGGTGTACCAAGTCTGTTTCCATAGGTTTGTGATGATGTTTTTTGTCTTGTTAAAATTGTTGACTAAGGTTGGTTTTGACAGTGAATATTTGGATTATATGTTTGCAGTGCCTCCGGCATACTATGCTCACCTCGCTGCTTTTAGGGCACGCTATTATATTGAGGATGAGATGTCGGATAGTGGGTCTACTGAGGGAGGCCGAAAGCCGAAAGACAAGGTTGTAGAGGTTAGGCAGCTCCCCAGCATAAAGGATAATGTGAAGGAAGTGATGTTCTACATCTGATAAATTATATGTTTGGTTGATGGTGGAAAGTTGCTCAGGTATAGTTGCAGTTTGTGGATATTGGTTGGTACAGTTGTTTTGTTAGCAAATAGCTTTTTGTTGAAGGGTACAGCAGATGTTTTTACCAGAGACTGAAAAACAATTATCCCAATCATATATAAGATAAATTTACCTTTTCTAATTGAAACTTGAGGAGTTTCGTACGTCAATAGGTGCCAACGCTGTTATATGCTTCTTACTCCAATGCCACCTTTGATGATATAGCAATAATTCATTGATGTTAAAAATTGATGAAAGGAGCGATTTATAAATAATTAAATAAAAAGGAGCGATTGAGGAAAATCTTTAAAAATGTTAGTAAAAACTATCAACATATAAACCTGCATTAAAAGGAGACTATTACAAAATCAAAGAAATTAGTGATTCAGTAGCACTCACTGGTAGAGAATTCAGATCAGAAGAAATCATTGAACCAAAAACAGTAAAAACGCACAAACTAGTTTTTCCATTTCAGAACAAAAAATCCAAACAACAGACATAAAACTGACAAAAAGGAAATGAATTTTCCATTTCAGAACAAAAAATCCAAACAACAGACATAAAACTGACAAAAAAAGAAATGAATTTTCCATTTCAGAACAAAAATATCCAAACAACAGACATAAAACTGACAAAAAAGAAATCAAATTTTGGATCAAGTAATTAAAGAAACCTGCGTTAAAAGGGAACCTATACAAAATCAGAGTAATCAGTGATTCAATAGCACTGATTGGTACAGAACTCAGACCAGAAGAAATCTTTGAACTGAAAACAGTAAAAAAGAACTAACCAGTTTTCCCAATTCCAAACAAAAATATTCAAACAACAGATATAAAACTGACAAAAAGAAAAAAGAAACGAAATTTTGCTCAAGTAATTAAAAGGAAAACAGTATGCAAAATCAAATCAAGATACCATCATCAATTAGTAATTCAGTAGTACTCACTAGTAAAGAACTCAGATCAAAAGAAATTTTTGAGCCGAAACCTATAAAAGACACTAACTAGTTTTCCGAACTCAGAACAATAAATAGAAAAAAACCGACAATTTCCATATTCAATATTTTTATATTACTTAAAACAAGGGTATAATCATCGAGATCAACATCAACATCAGTATCAACATCATCATCATTAAGATCATCAAAATCATCAATAACCTTGGGATGATTTACCCGGTTCCCATCATCAGCAAGGAGCGATTTTTGTTGGGATCTAAAGTCTAGTAATACAGTAACTACACATTAATCTGAAGGGGACTCAAAAACTAACCATTTCAAACCCATGAAGCATCTGACCGTCGACGAGAGGAAAGGGAGAATAATTAGGGATTTCGGGTATGGGGGAACAGATTAAGGGAAAAAAAGGGGACTTGGGAAAAATGTTAGGGATTTCAGGTTTGGGGAATTAGGGGATGATTTGGGGAAAAAGAAGGAGGTGTTTGTTTTAGGGATTTGAGGTAGGAAGACGAAATGGGGGAAATGACTTAGCAAAAAAATGAAACCGATTTCGGGTTAAGGGCATAAACATCAAGAGAGAAAAAATGACGCCGTTTCAAATAAGGAAAATTTGTGGCGTTTTCAGCAACGCGCCGCTAATAAGATCTTTTGCGGCGTTTTTAGCAAAGCGCCACTAACACCTATTTTATCTACACTATAAAACGACGCCGTTCTAATACGCGTTGTGGCGTTTATTATAGAAACGCCGCTAAAGCCACTACTATTCAGAAGAAACGACGCCGTTTTACTCTAATGTAAAATGAAATTTTGTGGCGTTTTCTAAAAAAACGCCGCTATTTTCTATCTTTTGCAGCGTTTTATGTATAAACGCCGCTAACACCTGAATATTTTATAGAAATTGATCAAAATTTAAAACTATATATATATTTAGAATTTATTTTAAATTATATATAAACCCGAAAACCCTAACTATAGTTGAAACTTTAATTTTGATTTAATACACATTTTAAAATACATATTATGTATGCATATAAATTAATTAAATTAAAACATGATGCTATTTATTATATCAATAACGTGTAAATATTTTACAAGATCTAGATCAAATTACATTTATTATATCAAATTGCACACTAACCACTTTTCATATGTATATTTATATATTTTTTAAAATAATATTTTATATATATTTATCTCATATACATTTATCTTCTAAATTAAAATCCAAAATTATACTCTAAATTTAAAACCCTAGACCTGATACTCTAAACCCTAAACCAGCTTAGACCACAAACACAAAACCCCTAACCCCAAACTTTAAACCCCAAAACCATTCGGTAACCCCTAAACCAACCATATAACTCCTAGACCATAAAGCCCAAACTATAAAGTACTCTAAAAACTGTTAACCCTAAACCATAATAAACATATATATTTTTGGGAATTAATTCGTGTGGCCAATGTTAGTGTAGTACAAATTAAAACACATATATATATGTTTATATTCTTAATTATATTAAATAATATGAGTACGTATATATATATATAAAATACATGAATCTTAGTAAAATCCAAATGTCGTTCTTCAGTTAATTTCTACCTAATAGTATCATTTCCTTAAACCCTTAACCTAAACTTAATTTTTATAACATATTTTATTTCAGACATTCTATTTAATATTCTAAATATATTTAAACAAAAAAATAGATAATTAAAAATACACAATAGCATTATTATTTATACAAAGTTACATAACTTTAATAAAACAATTAATTCTCTATTGGAACACTCTAGTTATAATGTCCGGTCTGTAAGATATTTCCATGTTATATAAGCTTGGAAATTATACATAGTTCAACAAATGCTAAATCCATGCCACATTCAAAATCACCCTTTCTTAATAGCATCCCAGGCTAGGTAAGAATCTGGAAAGGAAATTATCTCTTAAGAAGTTAATAATTGTCCCATTAATTGTAAACTTAATTTAACCCTAACCTTTAAACCCTAAATCATAATCCCTAAACCCTGAATTAATCATAAACCTTCAAATACTAGTTAACTCCTAAACCTTAAACCATAGTTAACTCATAATTAATTAAACATGCTTAAACCATATATCTTAAACCATAAACCTTAAACTATAATGATAATTAATTCAATATTTTAAATTCAATACTATCTCTTTTATGATTATATAAGAAAATATTTAATATATTGTATAATCATAAATTTTAATAATTATTGTTTTAGGGGTTATAGATTAGTGTTTATGATTTTTTTTAGGTTTAGGGGTTATGAGATTTTTAGCGGCGTTTTACGAAAAGCGCCGCTGATGCTCTGGTATTTAGCGGCGTTTTACGAAAAGCGCCGCTAATGCTCTGGTTTTTTGCGGCGTTTTAGGAAAAGCGACGCTAATGCTCTGGTTTTTTACGGCGTTTTAGGAAAAGCGCCGCTAATGCTCTAGTTTTTAGCAGCATTTTACGAGAAGCGCCGCTAATGCTCTGGTTTTTTGCGGCGTTTTAGGAAAAGCGCCGCTAATGCTCTGGTTTTTAACGGCATTTTACGAAAAGCGCCGCTAATGCTCTAGTTTTTTGTTGCGTTTTAGGAAAAGCGCCGCTAATGCTCTGGTTTTAGCGGCGTTTTTTCTAGAACGCCGCTATTGCTCTGAATTTTAAAATTTTTGCGGCGTTTTTTAATAAAACGCCACTAAAAATGCCGCCAAAAGTCTGTTTTCCTGTAGTGAAACAATCAAGTGTATGACTTGGTTAGTTTCTTAAAGGGAAAATATCTAGTTCTTAAGTATAAAGGTGAGAAGTCTAAACTGGTAAGTGTTAGAGCTTGAAAATATTTGTTGTACAAGGTGCTAAGATAGTGAATATTCTTTTGAGCAAGGCCCCAAAGATAGTGAATATTCTTTGTTTTTCTACATTTTTTTATTGTTGGTGCCTAAAGCAATTGGAATTGCTCTAAGAACTGCTTGTTTTTTGTCTACAAATATCAATTTTGAACTTAGCAATCCACATGATTGAGCTCACAAGCTTAAAAAAAATGGAAAGATGAGTCAATCATTGGTTCCATCCATCGTAGAGAAATCTAAGTTTAAACTGCAAAGAGATGTTGTTAGAATCCTCTTCCATCAACACGTGTATACAAGGCATGAATTGGAGCTTACATTCTCCAACGTGTGAAGCCAAAATCCTTTAAAGAACTAGCTACTCCAACTCATGACATGGAGTTAAATATGGAAATTGCTACAGATCAAAAACCTTTTAAGCAAGAAATCCATAATATGGGCAAAATTTTAGTTGATGATGAAAATGTCGATTAGTCTATGGTCATGAATGTGAAATTTATGCTCAAGATGAAGGTAAACAAATTCACACCTAAGGAGACATGAAAAAATAAGTATCTTTTCCTTGATGTTGATGTTCCAAGCATGCTCGAAGTGCTTCATATCGAAAGACAAAATCATGCAACTTCATGAAGAAAAAAATGAGTTTAACAAAGAGGTAACATCATCAAACTTGACATCAACCATTATGGTTTGTCAATTCAATATGATGGATAGAACCATAAAATTCGATTCTTTCAATCTTATTACACTAACTCCAACCAGAAGCATGACAATGAATTTCCAAGGACTAAGGACAATCATCTATTTCTAAGATCTTTAAATGGTCATGGTTGGACTCTAATCACTAGTTAAAAGAAGCCAATAAAAAAGCAAAGCTTTGAGCATAAGTTTAAACTATCACAATGCTCTTAACCACGAGTCTAAATAGTTCATCCAAAATAAATGTTGATACTCCTAAGCATGAGCTTAAACTATTCACACAATATAAATCATGATGTTCCTAAGCATGAGTTTAAACTGTTCATCAAAAAAATAATGCTTAGAAGCACAAACTTAACTGCACATCCAAAATGAAATTAAGCTACGTTATGACTTGATTCTTAAAAAAATGAAAAGACATAGGCAGCCTAGTTTCGTTGCCAAGTTCAGACCAAATAAAAAATTGATGGCATCTTTTGAAAAAAAATCTTCAAAGTTGAAAGCAAAAAGTTTCCAAGACTTTTCAACTTTTTATACTTGACAAAATCTTTGCACGTGACTGAGTTTTGAGGAGTCATTTGTAAAGGGAGAAATTTTGGACCAATAAAAATTCTTCATCTGTCATTATTGTTTATCTCTAACAAAGAAATACATTAAGAAATTAAATCCTTTTAGAACTCTTTTATAAAGAAACCATATTCTTTAAGGATTATTTTGTCCCTATTCAAGATCAAGTCTCGACGACTCTTAAAGTAGGCATTGTTGATTCAAGATCAAATCTCAATGACCCTTGAATCCAAATTGAATCAAATTCTCAATCAAGATATTTCCTAACTTGTTTCAAGAGCAAGTCACGCAACACTTGAGCAAACCGCATCCTTCCAAGATCAAAGTTTAGATGTCCTTTGGATTAAAGTTCAACTGAAGAGAAGAACCAAAAGGAGTTTTCTTTGTCATCAAGAAATTCAAATATTATACTCTTTTTAAAGTTATAAATAAAATTTGTAAGTTCATGCATACTCTATTTTATGCTCTTGGTCCAAATGAGTACAATGTAGTATCCATGTAACAATGCAAAGGAAATGTATGACAAGTTTGAGGTCACACATGAAGAAACAAATAGAGTTAATGAATTAAAGACTAGTCTTCTCACATTGGATTATGAGCTATTCAAAGTCAACCCGAGTGAAGGTATAAAGGAGATGTTCGATCGATCCACCGACATTATCAATGGGCTTAAGGCACTTGGGAAGAGCAATCCAAATAAGAAGATAATGAAAAAGATGTTCAATAGCCTTCCAAAGTCATGGGAAGCTAAAAGTGATAGCCATTGAACGATCTAAAGACTTGTATAAGCTCTCTCTTGATGTGCATATTGGATCTCTACTCAATTAGAGATAAAGATCAACCATAACAACAATCAATAGATAAAGGAGACTCCAATGAAAGTTGTGGTGTAGCTTTCAAATCCACCACACATGAGAAGGAATATGAATCAAGTAATGAAGAGGATGAAGCAGAAGAAAAGGTCATGTTTGCAAGGAGATTCAAGAAATTTAATTATGAAATTCAACAAGGTCATGAGACCTCCAAGAAAAGGTAGACCACCCCTTGACTTTAGACCTTGACACACGTCTTACCAATCTTGTTATGGTTGGTCCCTATGTGGACCAATAATGTTATTGATGTGGATCAGGTGGAGCCCAACGTGAACCCTATGTCTGCTCCATGCAAAGCTATGACTTCACACCTGCCTTGGGTGAGCTAGATTAGAGGCGCTCCACGTGTTCGATATGTTTGCGAGGGCCGTGATAGCGTAGTGTTGTCCATAGGCGAAGTCATAATTGATAAGGCTGTGACTAGGCAAGGTGAGTGTGATGAAGTCCACTTTGACGAGTTGTGGTGTTTGTTGAGCTTTTAAAGAAAGAGCAGAATAAAAAATATTTTCATCTTTTCCCATTATTAAACTGTGACTTCAGTTTCAGGACTCGCTCATTTTCACGGAAAGCTACTCTATATGATTGCAATTTGCAGGGAATATATATGTTCAGATTTTGTAAAGAGATTTTTTGGTTATACATGCTCGGAAGGGGTATTTTCATTTTCCTTCCATTTCATGCTACCAGGTACTACAAACAGAAGTCAATCATGTAAAAAGACTTTATTTGATCAATAAAACAATTTAAAACATTTGACCTTAATGTTAGATATTTTAGTATGAAAATTTCTAATCTAATATCAAAATTTGTAACTAAATACCAATACTATCAATATTTCTAAAAGGAAATCGTTACATATTTTGGTATACTAAAATTTTTCTTTTTCCACCCATATGTGGAGGCAAATAATATACTAAAATTTCTAATGAATATAAAAATCCCTAATCAAATACCAATATTTTTAATAGATGCCAATATTTCTAATTGAATACCAAAATTTCTAAATTTTTATAATTTTGTGCACTTTTAATATATTTTGTATATTTTATTTATAACATTTTAGTATTTTTATTAATTATATGTTTTTATGGCCAAAAATATGATTTTATAATTTTTAAATGATTTGCTTACGTGGCATACCAAAATTTTTGAAGGAGTACCAAAATTTTTAACTGATACCAAAATTTCTAACAAATATCAAAATCTCTAAGGAATACCAAAATTTCCTAACTAAATCTCTAACGAATACCAAAATTTCTAATTGAAGACGTTAGATATTTTTGTATACTAAAATTGACCTTTTCCCACTCGTGTAGGACCAATAGATTGTACTAAAATTTCAAATGCTATACCAAAATCTCTAACAGATGCAAAAATCTCTAATCAAATACTAAAATTTTTAATGGAAGCTGTTAGATATTTTGGGACCCGTTACCAAAATTTTTGGAATTTGGCTAGAATTTATAATGGAAATTAACCTATTGATCCACACACAAGCATGAAATGGAAATTTGGGTATAACAAATTGTGATACAGTATATAACATGATATCAAAATTTCATGTTCTTCACTCTTTAGAATTTTGGTCCGACAAAGTCAAATCTTTCGTTGTAAACTCAAAATTTTCATATTTAGGTCATTAAAATTTGAAAATTGTAGTAAGAATAAACTTTTTTTTTCAAGTCCTTTGATTTTCCTTCAAATTTATCTTTTTCTTTTCTCACCAAAATATATATTTTGAACAAAACTTTTGCAAATACTTTTGGTTTTCTTTCAAGACTTCATCTTTTTCTTTTCTCATCAAAATTTGAAAGAAAAAAAAATTAAATCGACTTTTTTTTTCCTTTTCCTTTATGGCTTCACGTTTTTATTTTATTTTCTTTTCTAAAATCTAAAGTCTAAGCCCAAAAATTAATTTTCAAACTACTTTATTCTTCTTTTATCGAATCAAAATCAAC
Organism: Gossypium hirsutum; assembly: GCF_007990345.1. Classification (NCBI taxonomy): domain Eukaryota; kingdom Viridiplantae; phylum Streptophyta; class Magnoliopsida; order Malvales; family Malvaceae; genus Gossypium; species Gossypium hirsutum. The sequence continues at coordinate 64,088,346 of NC_053432.1, read as the reverse complement.
ACTAAAAAGATTTTTTTTAAGAGTCTTTCAATTTTTTAACACTCAAATCTTTTCAAGCAAACAAAAACAGCAATGGAAATCCCTTCATGCAAACAAATTTCCCTTAATCATTTTGATTCTTAAGGCAAAAATGGAGATGAGTTTTGATCATAATGAAAAAAAAATTAAAGAAGAATTTTTTTCCTCAAGTTGAAATAATAGGTTCTCTTTTCTTGACAAATAAGAAAGGGATATTTACCGACTTTTCATACAAACCGTTATTTGTTAAAATATTTGATATATGTTAAAGATTTTGGTATCCATTAGAGATTTTAGTATTTGGTTATAAATTTTGATATCTATTTAAATTTTGGAAGCTAATGGGAATAACCAGTTAAAAGTTTTGTTTTACATAAAAGTTTAGGGAATCATATGTTAAATAGTGTAAACTAGAATTTTCGTTGCTTAGCCCAAAAGGGTTTTGAGTTGCTTTTGTTGTCTAGCGCTAAGGTACAAATATAGCTTATAAGGTGCAAGGTATGCCTAGTCAAATGCCTTAACAACACTGATCAAAATAAATAAGGCTATCATTTACTTTCCAGGGAGAGAAAGAGAGCAAAAGTAAATGCAAATACTTTATACCTTCTGAACTCTTCGAGTCAAAGCAACAAGTCTGCTCTTTAGTCTACGAACTCTCTCCAAGTTTAACGTACTAATCTTTGATGTAAGCTCATCGAGTAATGGATATGCTTCAACTTCCAATTCTGCCGCCTTTAAAGCATCATATAAGTTACCAACTTGCTCAAAAGTAATCACATGCAAACAATAGAAAAATTGATAATAAAAAAGCACTAATTAAAAAAAAGGACCCAGAGCTCAACAAGTAGATAATGGTCACAATAAAAATACAATGTTAGTGGTCAAATTTTGATAGTTCAGTTATAACTAGTCTAATCCTCAGCTTTTCATTAGTTAACTCCCCAGTATCCACTAAGCTTCTAGGAACCTATATTACTGTTAACACATTATCAGAACTAGAGAGCATTAAATAAGGAGAAAAAAATAATTTCCAACTAAGCCACTAATACAATGGTAAAAGACTTAATGCTAAGGTTTTGGTTGACATAAATTCTAGTTTCAAACCTTGGACAACCTCTTCTCCACTCTTTCCTCATAAATGGCCAAAAAAAGAGAGAAGTTATAAATCACATTGAAGTTATCATATATTTTACCCAAATGTGATAACAACATATTAAATATTCTCTCTAGAAAGTAAAAGTTAATGCTCTGACTGACTTGTGGCATATTTGCCTAATCCTCTAAAAAGAGTTTATTATAAGTAATTCAACAAAACATGAATGTAAAACAAGTCATCCCAAGATTCAAGAAAGAACAAACACAAAATCTAGATACTGAATGGTACTGTATCCTAGACATTCAATATTGGCAATTAGCTACCTCTTCTCAGTGATTTGTTTGCTTAGGTAGGTTCACAGTAAAATTGCCCTTCTAACATTTACTTCTTTGAATAAATCCTTTTCAAGCTCAAATGATTTCAAAGGTCAAGGTTTCAGTTGTTTTCTCAACCTCATTCTTGTACGTTAGACAATTTCCTTAGAGTACAAGCAACATTTACAGAAACTTTCAACAAGTCACTTCAGCTGACCTCACATATTATGGGATCCATGACAGGTTGCCATGATTCTCTCAAAAAAATACTTGACAGAAGGGGTCTTAATGTTGGTGTTTTATCAACAGCAAAAGCAGAAAATATGACAAAGAAAAAAGCAACAAGATGTATTAAACATTTTACTTTCTCACAAACATGCAACAAGGAATGAAAAATTAATTTTCATTACCATTATCATAGAAATATATGACTTTTATAGGCATTTTTTTTCTACCAAACACAACTACTACCACTAATCAGTCTAGAAAGTTGTGAAATATTGCTTGTACACTAAAATAGGCCAACTAAATAAGTTATTTAGCTACCTAAACACAACAAGCTGTCATCAAGCTTGTTAATTTTCAGCCAACTATAATTACAATGTAACTAAACAAGGAATTTGTTTTTGCAGCAAGCATACAAGCTGCAAGCTCTTCAACAAAATTATCACAGTAGCATAGTTGGCCACTTTTCAACACTCATTGACCTCCATACTGCAAATACCAATCATTCATCAATTTTTTTTAGCTTGGCAATCCCAAGATGCTTTGTTTCAAGTTGACCTGCTTAAACAATTCATCTACAACATTGGCCTCATTCTCAACCATATCTGACTCACACACTTAACTATCCAGTCTTTTTTGTCAGATTTGGTTTTTATATAGAGTCTTCTCCTCCTTCACAGCCTTGGTTTGCAACTTGCCTTCAAACGCATCTTGCCTAGTCTTGTTTCTTCTTGCACATACTCCATCCTGCTATGAAATATCTTGCACTTGGAGTGTCTGCCACTTTGGCTTGCACTTGGATTGTTCGCTACATTGGCTTACACCCATTTTGACTTGCATTTAGACTGTGTAACACCTTATACGCAACCCGATTTACCATATCTGAGTATAGGATGCCACTAAAATTAAACACTTAATAAAAATTTTAAAATGGACAAAGACTTTGCTGAACATACTTATTACCTATTTATTATTCTAAGTCATAGCTTCTGAAGATAAATGTTTATTTGATTACAATTGATTCTAAATGATATTATAAGACAATATCACTTAAAACTTTATTAAAACAGACCCAATAGTGGCGTATAATACTATTCTCCATTTAAAAAAATATTCTTAAAAGTGTCCCTCTATATGCATAATATCTCTACTATCAACTACTTTGGCACATTCCTGACTTGTCCCTTCCGGTGAACCGATTCAAATCTTACAACCTGTATTGCAAATAAACACCCATAAGTTCAATATGAAACTCAATAAGTCCCAAACAGTATTACCTTTTAACTATATTGTTGAAATCATTAACTTAAAGATTCTAGACTTCTTTTCAGAGTTTGATAGATACTTTTTCTAATTCTTGGTTAGTGGATAACCATACACCGATCTCTACACTTAACCATCTTATACGCTCTTCATTCAATTGGCAGATCATAGACTTTATACCATATTTCGAATCCCATTACACAACTTCTTTACAGATAATAGTTGAATACACTTCTAAGAATGATACACAACGAATGCTACTTTTGAAGTATTCTTTTATAGGATCCATCAATTATTAGAACCCATGCTATATCGCTTCTTCAAATCAGTCCATTTCTTAAAAAAATATAACATTTTAATTCAAGCAATAGAATTTCATATGTCTTCAATACAGGACCTAACCAGGTTTGGCGGACACTTGCATCACCTAATATTTCAAATACATAAAGTTTCCTGTCATGGCAGATTACTATGGCAAATTTCTCAGTCGGTTACACAAGAAATTATTTTTCTTACATTTTTACATAACTCATATTTGTCAGTACTAGAATCATATAATAGGAAGATATTAGACAATGATCACACTCACACCAACAACAAAATATCACACACATCCAGACTCTATGAGTCAACTCATTACGGCAGAAACACCAATAAAAATCTTATTCATATCTAAGACAGAATCATATTTTCTAATACTTAATTTTTCATACATGCATACCACATGTCATATCATGTCGTATGTTGTTTACTTCATTTACGTACTTGTAGATATTTCTAATAAAACATATGTACACATATTTACATCACTCTATAAGAATACATATTAGTTCACAGGAACATCAACCATACCATAGCCAACATAAAATGACATTAAGTGTCACGAGCCAAAGTACAAATCCCGTGACCATGGCACAAGATGCGTCCCATGGAAGTCGATCTATTAGATAGGGATCATTTAGCCCAGAGAACTGGCCCAATTTTAATAATTGTTGGAGAAGCCTATCAAATTAAAGCCTGGTTGGCCCAAAAATAAAGATATGGCAACAGATGCTATTTTTAGTAAGTAAGGGAATCATATCTTGTATATTTGATTTGATATTGTGTAATCTTGTAAATCCTTAAAATCAAGGGATAGACTAATCTCGTCCATCTATGTATTTTGATCTTGATCGTCAATTTTGGGGGAGCTCAACTATAAATAGAAAGCCTCCCCCTCATTTGTAAATCATTCATTGTATGTTGAATTCTTAAGAGTAATAGAATTCTTTAAGCATTTACTTAAACACTTTGTGTGCAATCTTTCTTTGGCTTTTTGTTGTTCATTCGTAGCTTTTTTTGGCACAATCGCTTTCACTATACAAATTGGTGCCTTGGAGAAATTCTAAAAGAATCTTCACTTTTAGGAGTAAAGGCTGACTTAGGCGAGTTTGGAGTGAACGAATCGCCTAAGGCCGCACAAATAGTGAGACAAAAGATCTAGCCCCGTGATAAGTGGTATCTGAGCTATTAGTTCGAAGGCACTATTGGGATGTCGAAAGAAGTTGTTGATCAAAATGAGCCAATGTAAACCCGTGGGAGGGCCAGAAAAGTAAGTCGCTCGAGGGACATACTGACAGCTTTGGAAAATTGAGTGGTTAATCTCGAGGAGTCTATAGGGAATATGAAGGAGACACTTGATTTATCGAGGAACGCACAGATGGGTTTAACTCAATAAAAGAGCAACTTAGAGATTTTGTGTTGGATTTTCTCAGTGCCAATACAGAAAAGATGAATGAATTACTTAATTCCTCTATGTAAAAGCTGATAGAGAGGGATGAGAATCTCAAGGATATGGTGTTAGCCATGAATAAAGAAATTGAAGAGCTTAAGGGGGAGCTCACAATTTACAAAGCTGCTTTGAGTAATGGGATGTTGTCTTAAAAACCGAAGCAACAAGTAATGGATGTTCCCAAACCGGAGAAGTTCAAGGGTACAAGGTCCGCAAGGGATGTGGACAACTTCGTGTGAGAAATGGAGCAACACTTCTGAGCAATGGGCATCGAGGATGATGCCATTAAGCTAAACACTACTTCAATCTATTTTACCGATGTGGCTCTCTTGTGGTGACGTTGTAGGTCCGCGGATGAGAAACATGGTGGGAACGCAATTGAGACTTAGAAGGAGTTTCAAAGAGAGTTGAAGAAGCAGTTTTACCCACAGTATGTCGAGAAGGAGGCTCGGGTTAAGTTGTGTTGTCTTACATAACAAGGTATTTTTCTGGAGTATGTTCAGGCATGTAGCGAGCTGATGCTTCAAATTTCTGACTTGAGTGAGAAAGAAGCAAGCATTCTATTGGTTTGAGGATGGGTTAAAGCCATGGGCAAAGCATGAGTTGTGTAGGCAAGGAATCACCGAACTTACTGTAGCTATGGCCGAAGCAGAGTCCTTTGTTGAGCTTGGTCTAACGGAAAACAAGTTCAAGTCATCTGAGCCAAATAGAAAGGGCAATGGTGAGAGAAACCATGAGAAAGATAAAGAGGGACTTAGCGATGATGGCAACAGTACTGATAGCACAAGTGGACATGGGAAACAACGAGATGCGAAGCGAGGATCCAATAACCCAAGGGACAAGGAGAAGAAGATAAAATGCTTTCATTGTCAAGGACCACACATGTTGTGAAAATATCTGAAGAAATTGATGATTTCGACTATCCAAAAGAAAAACGAGCTGAAGAAAGAGGCGAAGCTTATTGAGGGAAAGACATCGAGGGTCAATTCAATGGTGCTCATTCCTAAGAAAAAGAATGGTGGAGAAGGGTTGATGTTTGTGGACATCAACATTGCGGGTCAAAAGCGGAGTGCTCTTATTGATACGGAAGCATTGGACTTGTTCATATTGGAAAAGGCTACCAAGAAGCTTGGTCTGTCGATTAGGAAATCGAATAAGAAGATCAAGACAGTAAATTTTGGGGAGGACCTAACTCTGTGGGAGTAGTTTGTAATATGGAGCTACAAATCAACGAATGGAAGGGCAAGGAAGACTTTGAGGTAATCCAATTAGATAATTATGATTATGTACTTGGCTTAAACTTCCTTGATAAGATTCAGACAGTTCTGCTTCTATTGGCTGATAAAATTCATATTGTCACTGATCCGTTGTCAAAAATTATAGTGCCAGTGCAATGGGATGTGAAGGTTGGGATCAAGGTGTTGTAGTCAATCCAACTAGTCGAAGATGTTTCGTATGGGAGAAGCATTAACTCGATAGAACGGAATACTACGAAAGTCCCTTCGGAAAAGTAAATGGAGCAAGAGATCGACATGAGACCTATGGAGTCAACTGTAGAGTCATCACCTTTGGGGAAGGTGGATGGTGTATTGGACTTCGAGGAGGAAGAACCGATGCAAAAGCAGTCAAAGTGAGTAAATATTGCGAGTAAGGCGTGTAAACACTCTGATTGTGTTTTTAATTTTGACTTGTTAGCTTGGCAAGGTCGTAGGGACCCTTTCAAAGTTCTTAAGCAATAAGGCCGAGGAACTGTAGGCAGTACGAAGCCAAGATGTGAGAATCCAGGAGATTCTAGTGGGAACAAGTCAAAATTGAGACAAGTTAGAACGGATACTTCTTGCCAACGAGATGTACCAACAAGTGCAACAGTTCAAGTTAAGAGGCGACGAAAGTCGAGGCAAAGGTTCCGAAGGAAGGGACAACCCGATCACAGGACAAGTCAGGAAGAAGCCAAGGTAACGAGAAAGTTTCAAGGTGAATCAAGTCAGTGTTATTTAAAAGTCGCAACGAGGACGTTGCGAGAATGGGTGGGGGAGAATGTTACTGGCCAAAGTACAAAGCCCGTGACCATGGTACAAGATACGCTCCATGAAGGTCGATCTATTAGATAGGGATCATTTAACCCACGAGAATTGGCCCGATTCCAAGAATTATTGAAGCCTATCAGATTGAAGCCTGGTTGGCCCAATAATAAAGATATGGCAACATAGGCTATTTTTAGTAAGTAAGAGAATCATATCTTGTAGATTTGATTTGATATGGTATAATCTTGTAAATCCCTAAAATCAAGGAATAGGCTAATCTCGTCCGTTGATGTATTTTGATCTTGACTGTCAGTTTTAGGGGAGCTAAACTATAAATAGAGAGCCTCCCCCTTATATGTAAATCATCCATTGTATGTTGAATTCTTAAGAGTAGTAGAATTCTTTGAGGATTTACTCAAACACTTTGTGTGTATTCTTTCTTTGGCTTTCTGTTGTTCATTTGTAGCTTCTTTTGGCACAACCACTTCCGCTATACAAATTAGTACCTTGGAGGAATTTTAAAGGAATCCTCACTTTTGGGAGTAAAGACTAACTCAGGTGAGTTTAGAGCGAACGGATCACCTAAGGCCATACGAATCGCGAAATGAAAAATCTAGCCCCGTGACACAAGAGTCAAGTTTAGACT